>NC_059304.1:20733674-20736174 GCF_017591435.1 Portunus trituberculatus
TTCAATGCAACGGTCCTTAACGCGAAAGGCTGTTGAAGGGTGTAACAGAACTGAAAAACTAATAATAAGGAAAGGTTAAGAGAAATAATTTAAATCCTTAACTAATTTATTAACAAAAATAAGCAAAGTTAACTTAACAACAAACAAAATTAAGCTTAAGGCCCGTGGATAGTTAAAAGTATGGTAATCACATCCAAATAGAGGAAATAATAGCACTCACAACAATATAGAATCACAAAATATAATAAATCAGGTAAATAAGTTTAACCTAACTGCTCAATACTGAAATAAGTCACCCGTGGGGGTGTCAACACACCTGCAGCTCAACAACACATACACCAGAAGAAATAACTCATCAGCACCAAGAAATATAATAAATAAGCAGTTTAAGGGTGAAAAAGTGTGATATGAGACCACAAAAATAAATAAATAAGTACAACACTTACTAGAGGCAATAAGTAAATAAATTCACCACACACTTGCCCTCCTCTCTGCCTGGTACACACAATAATGAGTAAATCACCACAAATGATATAATTGTTAGGTAATACAACCACAATAAACACCCAAAATCTCTCTTGGCTATACCAACACTCACAAAATGGACGACAGCGTCCCTCTGCGCCACACAAAGATAAATCACCATAATATATGTTTAAACACCCAAAAACACCCAAATATTCACATGTCACAAAACACAGTGACTAAATAAGTGCCAAAGAGAACCAGAATCCCTTTCAATCAGGAAAATAAGAATTAAGATACTCAGCCAGAGATATGAGGGGAGCGGAGTGGCGGTCACAGGTGCTGGCCCCCAGGCACTCCCAGTGTGGTCTGAGCGGTGTCGGTTCACATGCCTTTGTCTGAGGGGAAAACATTACGTCACATAATGTAATCTGAGCACCCATTGGCGAATACTCTTTAAATCTGCCAGAGGGTGTGATCACAAGACTATCTGATTGGTAGCGGCACAAGCGCCTTCCCTCTCACTACAGTGGAACCATGCGTGCTTTGGGGTCCGAGGGTCTCCAAGCGCACGGGTTCGAATCCTGTCCACGGTCCGAGTGTAGGTTCGGCTTCCTCACTCGGAGCAACGGTTTCCTAGCGGGTGGGTTTTGAGATAGAAGGTACCCTAAAAAAGTATCCCCTTTAGCCCAGAAATTCCCGTGAAAAGCACACATGGTATAAAAAAAAAAACAATAACAAACATGACGTCACGACACTCTTTCTAGAATCACCGACGGGCCACCGCTTACATTAAAAGCATATAAGTACAATAATACAATAAATATATACGAATCACGAAATACTAATGTAACATACAATAAAATAATAAATGAATAAATATTACATACATAAGAAAGGCCGTCCTGAAAGCATTACAATAATATACATGACGAAAATATTACTATCAGGGCGCCATCACAACTTAAGCTAAAATACAATACAATATATTAAATATCTGACGGTCGTAACAGTGTGTATTTGTTAATGACTTTTGTTCTACCAAGGTTGATGTTTGTTTGGGTTTGATTTGCTCCGAGTTGTAGAGACAGCAGCGAGAAATGTGTGACGACTTTAATGTTCTTGCAAGTTTTGTGTGTGTGTGTGTGTGTGTGTGTGTGTGTGTGTGTGTGTGTGTGTGTGTGTTGTGCTCTGTTTTGTTCCAAACTTCTGTATTTTTGTTTTGTTTTAGGGTATATATTTTTATTTTAGTTTATTTTTAACATTGTATTTTTCCTTTCCATTTATATATATTTGAAATGTGGCGACTTTTTTGTTCTTGCAAATTGTGTGTGTGTGTGTGTGTGTGTGTGTGTGTGTGTGTGTGTGTGTGTGTGTGTGTGTGTGTGTGTTGTTTTGGTTGGTTTGGTTTGTCTTTCTCCAAGTTTCGTATTTTGTTCTTTTTTGTTTTCTATTTCTATATTTTTTTCTAGTTTATTTTCTCTCTTCTGTGTGTGTTGTTATCATCTTCGCTTTGTTTGTTTACCTCTGTGTTTACTTGTTTATTTGTGTTTTTTTTCTTTTCCTCATTTTCCTGTCAATTTCCTTTCTTTGTACAAAGTTTTCTTTTCTTTTTTTTATTTTTTTCCGGGTTTCTTTAATTTCTTTTTTGTTTCCTTCTTTCTTATATTCACTTTTATTTTTCTTGGCTCTCATCTTCCTTTTAATCTTCTTATTTATTGTTTTTCTTTTCTTTTTGTTATTAAGATTTTTTTTCTTTTTTGTTAATTTTCTTTTCTATAATTAAGTTGTGTTCGCTTTTCTAATTTTTACCAATGATTTTTCTTATTTTTATCTTTTTATTTGTTTTATTTTCTTATATGAGAAAGATTGTGAGTTTTTTTCCTTCTTATTATTCTTATTTCTATTATTCTTCTTCTTCTTCTTATTATTATTATTGTTATTATTATTATTGTTATTATGATGATGACTATCTTCATCATCATCATCATCATCATCATCATCAACATCATCATTTTCGTCATCATTATTATTA
>NC_059304.1:20748674-20756174 GCF_017591435.1 Portunus trituberculatus
AAAAAGTAGAGAGAAATAGACAAACAGACAATAATAAACAGAGAAAGCAATAAACAGACCCACAGACAGAAAGACACAGACAAAAGCTTCCCTCCCCCCCCCCCTTCAGCCAGAGAATTAATCCCCAGAAAGGTTGTCATTGGTTACCTATTAAACCAATCACAACCTCGTGTTTCTGTCACCACTTCCCAAGGTTACTGTTGTCTGTTCCCCTCCTACCCTCCCACGTGCCTCCTCCTCCCTCTATCTCCCTTATCTGTGTCCTTCGCCCCTCTCATACCTACCATCCGCGTCTCCTCACCTGTCCTTGATTAGCTTCTGTTGACCTGTCTGTACTTTTTTTTTAAAGTGATGCAGACTAGTGTATATTTTTGTGTCTACTTCGTCGTAGTTTAGTGGAAAAATAGTCACACACACACACACACACACACACACACACACACACACACACACACACACACACACACACACACACACACACACACACATACACGCTCACGCACGCACACACGCACGCACGAGCATCTCAAAAGCACCTTTCCCCATAAAATATTGTCCATCCCATAAATTTTACCGTGAATTTTGAAACTCGCTGACACTTCATTCTGAGAGAGAGAGAGAGAGAGAGAGAGAATCTGTATTTCTTTACTGGAAAGAAATGTTAACTCTCTCTCTCTCTCTCTCTCTCTCTCTCTCTCTCTCTCTCTCTCTCTCTCTCTCTCTCTCTCTCTCTCTCTCTCTCTCTCTCTCTCTCTCTCTCTCTCTATCTCTATATATATATATATATATATATATATATATATATATATATATATATATATATATATATATATATATATATATATATTTGACTTTTACATTTTATTTTTAATACATTTAATTTAGCCCTATTTATTCTTTTTTTTTGGCTATATAATAAATTTCAGTCAGTCAGTCAATCATTCACTCATGCACTCACTCACTCACTCACTCACTCACTCACTCACTCACTCTTACTTTCCCTCCTGACACACTTAATTCTTTGCCTTCTTGCCTTCTTTTTCCTCCCTCCATCTCTTCCAACCTCACTCCTCTCCCTCCCTCTCTCCTTTCCTCCCTCCGTCCCTCCTTCCCTCCCTCCGTCCCTCTCTCCCTCCCTCCCTCCTTCCTTCCTTCCATGCCTTTCTTTCTTCCCTCTCCTTCTCTCACTCTCACTCTTCCGCTTGACTCCCTCGCTCTCCTCACCATCTCCCAAATCAATCTTTCTCACTCCCACCCCATTATCTCTCTCTCTCTCTCTCTCTCTCTCTCTCTCTCTCTCTCTCTCTCTCTCACACACACACACACACACCTTCCTTTTCCTTATTTTTGCATTATTTTCGTGACTTAAGTGTTTTTCTACCGATAACATGTCAGTCAGTCAGTCAGTCAGTCAGTCACTCACTCACTCACTCACTCACTCACTCACATCTTTCCCTCTTACATACCTTTCTCATCTCCGTCCCAAACCCATTCATCTCCTCTCTCATTCTCTTTACTACACCCAACGCTCTTTTTACCCCTCCTCCTCCTCCTCCTCCTCCTCCTCTTCCTCCGCCTGCTCTCCAATCTCTTACTTCCCGGCGCAAAAAGGAGTAGCGATGTGGTCCCCGTCAGGAAGTGCAGCCCAGTGAACGTGACTTGAAGGAGGCGTCCGAAGTCACTAAGACAAGCCAATTACTCTGCTGTGCTCGTAAACTTTCTCTCTCTTGCAGGTACTTTATAGGATTGGCCTGTTGTGGGGCTGGCTGGTTGGCTGGCTGGCTGGGCTGTGTGGGGATGTGTGTGGCTGGCATAGGGGTGTTGGAAGGGAGTGTGGGTGGGTATGAGTGTCTGAAGGAGGTTGTTTGCGTGCCTGTAGGAGTGTTTCGTTAGTTTTGGTGTCGATTTTTGGTTAGTTTGTGTGTTTAGATGGATGTGTTGTGGTGTGTGTGTGTGTGTGTGTGTGTGTGTGTGTGTGTGTGTGTGTGTGTGTGTGTGTGTGTGTGTGTGTGTGTGTGTGTGTGTGTGTGTGTGTGTGTGTGTGTGTGTGTGTGTGTGTGCAAGTGTTTATCTAGTGTTCTCTCTCTCTCTCTCTCTCTCTCTCTCTCTCTCTCTCTCTCTCTCTCTCTCTCTCTCTCTCTCTCTCTCTCTCTCTCTCTCTCTCTCTCTCACTCACACACACACACACACACACACACACACACACACACACACACAGAGCTACGTTATTGTTCCACCACCAGCACCACCAGAGGGCCATCGTGATGAAGTACAAGATGGTAATTTTAATCAATGGAGGAAGAGCCGCGCACCGTTGAGAGTCAGGCACGTGTTATCTTGTGCATCACCAGAGAGAGAGAGAGAGAGAGAGAGAGAGAGATGAATAGTTTTGACAGCATTAGCTAGATCCAGCCATCTCTCTCTCTCTCTCTCTCTCTCTCTCTCTCTCTCTCTCTGTGTGTGTGTGTGTGTGTGTGTGTGTGTGTGTGTGTGTGTGTGTGTCTGTGTGTGTGTGTGTGTGTGTGTGTGTGTGTGTGTGTGTGTAATTCACCTCGGACGTCTGCTGGTCACCCAGCCAGTGTTTCCCATTACAGAGCGAGCTCAGAACTCATAGACTGATCTTCGGGTAGGACTGAGACCACAACACAATCCACACACCGGGAAAGCGAGGCCACAACCCCTCGAGTTACATCCCGTACATATTTACTGCTAGGTGAACCACACATTAACAGGCTTGCCCACTTGCCTCGCCGCTTCCCAGGACGTGTGTGTGTGTGTGTGTGTGTGTGTGTGTGTGTGTGTGTGTGTGTGTGTGTGTGTGTGTGTGTGTGTGTGTGTGTGTGTGTGTGTGTGTGTGTGTGTGTGTGTGTGTGTGTGTGTGTGACCTTTCATTTCTCCTGTTTTTAATTTTCATATTCTTTTCTCTTTCCTTTCTGTTCCCCTTATTTTTTCCTTTTCATCTTTGTTTTCTTTCTTTCAATGAGTATCTTTCAATATCATTCATTTCTATTCCTTGTCTTTCCCACACCTTCTATCCCCTATTCATTGTCCTCCTCCCCCCCTATTCTCTATTCAAACTCCTATTCCTTCTTCCTCCCTATCTTCACAACCCATTCCACAAAAAAAAAAAAAAGACAAGAAAATCCCAAATTAACAACATGGCAATCGAAAACATCCACAAAAAAAAAGAAAGGAAAATAAAAGAAGGAAAAACAACTCTCAAAACTTTCACCATTTCTCTCTCTCTCTCTCTCTCTCTCTCTCTCTCTCTCTCTCTCTCTCTCTCTCTCTCTCTCTCTCTCTCTCTCTCTCTCCTTTGTTCTTCCTCTCATTGCCCTGTCAAACCTTCACAACACGCGTACTTCGTCTGCGCCCGAGGGAGTCTTTCAGGAGAAGGAGGAGGAGGAGGAGGAGGAGGGAATATCCTAGACGTGTGTTCCATTCGCCTGCAAGGATGAGGTTTCGTGGGGACACTAACACCTGTCTCTCTCTCTCTCTCTCTCTCTCTCTCTCTCTCTCTCTCTCTCTCTCTCTCTCTCTCTCTCTCTCTCTCTCTCTCTCTCTCTCTCTCACGTGACGTATATCTGGAGAGAACCTTGAGACTTGTGCCTTCCTCTTGTTTTGTTCTCCTTATATACCTCCTCCTTGTTTCTCCCCTCTTTATCTCCTCTTGTTTCTCCTCCTTCACCTCTCCTACTTCTTGTCCCTCCTCCTTTATTTTCTGTATGTCTTCCTCCTCCTTCCCTACCTGTTCTTCCTTCTACTTCCCTACTTATCTCTTCTTCCTCCTCTTTCCTCCTTTCTTATATATCCTATCTCCTGTTTCTCTTATTCCTTGCCTTTCTATCTCTTTCTTCTTCTCTCTTACTCTTTTTATTCTATTTCTAGTTTGCTTTTCTTTATTTTCCTCTTCCGTATCTCTTTTATTTCTTTCTCCTTTACCTTTTGTTTCTTCTCCTCCCTTTTTCCTTATCTTCTTTAGCAATTGTTCCTCCTCCTCTTCCTCCTCCTCCTTCCGTCCCTCTTTCATCTCCTCTTCCTCCTCCTTATCTCGTCTTGTTTGCATTTTTTTTCTTTTCTTTATTTACTTCGCTAAAAATCAATAAAAAACTGGAGAGGTTCAGTGAATAGATGAAAATAGGGAGCTGCGTCAGATATTCCTGGTATTCGAGCGCATCTGAGGCAAAATGTCTTCTTTTTAATCGGCTTCATGTTTTGTTTCATCGTTCAGAAAAAGATTTATAAGTTGGAAAGTTCCGTGTGATGTGAATTTTCTTGTTTGTTTATTTTCGGGTGGTGTGTGGGCGGGGGTGTGGGCTGCGGGGTGTGGGCGGGGGTGTGAGGTATTATTGGGGAAACTTTTTAGCAGTCTTGTATGAAATTGAAATGCTTAGAGGAGGAAAAAAGAAAAGATCGAAGAGGAAAGAAACTGAAAACTTGAGAACTATTTTGGCAGGACTGAAAAGGGTTAATCTTCAGGTGAGATTAAAAATAAACTGACATGCACGCACGCACGCACAAGCTCGAGGACGCTAGCACACGCAAACACACACACACACACACACACACACACACACACACACACACACACACACACACACACACACACACACACTCTCTCTCTCTCTCTCTCTCTCTCTCTCTCTCTCTCTCTCTCTCCACACTTTCTTTTTTAATTAACACTTTCTTTCGATGGTATACCAATTAGTGCATAAAGTCTTCTATTGGCCTTCCTCTTCCTCTTGTTCTTTCTATTTTGCTTGTCACATTTCCTTTCATGAACTTAACTGTTTCTCTTCTCGCTTTCACTCTCTTCTTTTTTATTTTATCAGTCCTTTCTTTCAATGCTTTTCCAGTTCATGCATAAATTCTTCCGTTGGTCTTCTTCTCCCTCTTGTTCTTTCTTTCTTAAATGGCACAGGACGTTCATATGCCTCTTACTAGTAGTTCTTATTGCCTCCTCTGTTTCAATCATCTATAAAATTTTCCCCAGCTTATTTTTCCTTCAAGTCCACGGTATTCTCAACCACTTAACACGAAACAGGAAGGTCTTTTACTGCCTACTCTCTCTTTTTTTTCGTTTGTATTTCCTCGTATTCCTCCTGCGTCATTTTTCCCTCCTCATCTTCTGCCCTCCTTTCCCTCCTTTAGCGTTGGCTTGCCGTCAGGTTTGGGAGAGGAGCAGGTGTGGGGTAAGAAGGATGCACGGCCGGCTCTTTGAAACCTGAGGAGAGAGAGCAAGAGGGCGGAGAAGAGGGGAGAGGCAGGCAGTCTTCCTCTAGTGTCTTTCTCAGAAGCCTCAGCCGATTTTGTGCTACTACTGCCTTCCTGGAATGTGCGCTGATGTGTGGGTGGGTTGGTTCTGGTGGTGGTGGTGGTGGTGGGTGGTGGGGATGGGTGGGTGAATATTGCCCAGGGAGATAAATGACTGACTGACTGACTGGATGGCTTGATGACTGACTGACTGACTGACTGACTGGATGGCTGACAGACTGACTGACTGATTGACTGACTGATTGATTAATTGATTGATTGATTGAATGATTGACTGACTGACTGAATGAATGACTGACTAACTGACTGGGTGGCTTGCTGGTTGACTGACTGGATGGCTGACTGACTGACTAGATGGTTGACTGACTGACTGACTGCCTGACTAACGTGAACACCCTCCTCCCTACTTCAGTAATACCTTACCTACAACTTATACAGCACATCTGAAGTTCCAAGCCACTGCTCATGATAATTCTTGGCCAGACGTATCGACTCTTAATTTTCCCCACTAATTTCTTTACATTGGAACAAGACAAGGTGAGACAGTGGTCATTCTATTTCCTATGTAGTTCCTCTCTTTATTTATCCAAGCACTTAATGTTCATACTAGTAGTTTCTTTATAGGAGACGAAATCACATCTGACAATTTATTTCTTCACTAGGTCTTCTGTTTAAACACTTCACTGTTTTAATAGCACGCTGTATTTCCAAGTATTTCTCTCTCTCTCTCTCTCTCTCTCTCTCTCTCTCTCTCTCTCTCTCTCTCTCTCTCTCTCTCTCTCTCTCTCTCTCTCTCTCTCTCTCTCTCTCTCTCTCTCTCTCTCACATTACTCTTCCAAATAGTTTCTTCCCGAGTGGCAAAACAAACTGGTAAATCGTTCGTGTCTCCTTCACAATGTATAGTCTATTTCTCTCCCTCCTTCCTCTTCCCTTCCTTGTACCGCTGGGCCTAGGAAGAACAGGTCCTTTGGGAGTCAGTAACATTCAGAAGCGCTTCCCTATCTCTCTCTCTCACCGCGACCGTTTTCAAAGACTACAGATACGATTAGCCGAGTTTTAAAGCGCACTCGTCTTGTTGATAATACAGAAAACATGTTAACATGTCACTAGATTTACAGAAACATCCTTTAAAACACGTGTCACTTCAACTAGATCTCTTTAAGAATAGTGAAGTCTTTCCTTAGCAAAGTTTTAAGGAGTATTCGTCATGTTGATATGCAGAAAACTTGTTAATATGTCACTAATTTACTTAAACATCCTTAAAACACGTGTCACATCAATTAGAGTCCTTTAGAAATAGTGAAGCCTTTTCTAAGCCGAGTTCTAAAGAGTATTCATGTTGATAATGCAGATGACTTGTTAACATGTCACTAGATTTACAGAAACATCCTTAAAAACACGTGTCACTTCAACTAGAGCCCTTTTGAAATAGTGAAGTCTCTCCTTAGCCGAGTTTTAAGGAGTATTCGTCATGTTGATAATGCAGAAAACTTGTTAATATGTCACTAGATTTACAGAAACATCCTTAAAAACACGTGTGACTTCAAAATAGTGAAGTCTCTCCTTAGCCGAGTTTTAAGGAGTATTCGTCATGTTGATAATGCAGAAAACTTGTTAACATGTCACTAGAATCACAGAAACATCCTTAAAAACACGTGTCACTTCAACTAGAGCTCTTTAGAAATAGTGAAGGAGCAGCGCAGAAGTATTTTCAGAATATAGGCCTTAGTCTGTTTCTTTCTCCCCTGTTCCCTTCCTTCCACCGCTGGGCCCAGGAAGAACAGGTCCACTGGGAGTCAGTAACATTACCTTTGCCTCTTCTTGCCTCTCTATTCACGATCTCCACCACAGCTGCCTTTTGAGACCTGGCCTAGAAGAGGGAGACGGGGAGAAGAAAGGGGAGGGATGGAAAGACAGAGTAAGAGTGGATAAATAGGAGACAGTGGATAGAAAAGACACAGATTGGTAAAGGAAGGGAAGGATTTAAAAGGAGAAGAATAGATGAAAAAAAAGACAGGGAATGGAAAGGAAAGTAACAAAAAATACAAAGTGTGTGAAAAGAAAGACAATAAAGGAAAAACAAAGGAAGGGAAGGGGATGGCTGAAGAGAAAGACAGAGAAGGGAAGGCAAAGGAAAAGAAGAGTACGAAGAAACAGGAGATAGTGACAATAACAAATAGGAGGGGAAGAATGAAGGATATGGAAGAGGTGCACGGATTTTGCTGC
>NC_059304.1:20761174-20766174 GCF_017591435.1 Portunus trituberculatus
GTGGCTTTCTGTATATTTATTTGATTATATTCACGTCATTGAGTCCCAAAATGCAAGGTAAAAAAAGTGACTTGCCTCAGAATCTGACAAGCGTGACATTGTTTATTTTCTGTGTAATTTCTTAGCTTGTATTGACGCGATTGTGTCCTGAAATGAAAGATAAATGTGCTCCCTTGCCTCTTCACACAATTGCACTGGTGGTGTGTTTGGACGTTTGACATTCTTCCACTAACTTTCTTTTTTTCTTTGCTTTCTTTTTTTTTATTATTTATGTTCAGGTTTGCATTTATTTATTTTAGTTTATTTATTTTTTGACATTCCTCCACTAACTTTTTTTTTTTTATTATCTTCATTAATTAGTTTTATTTAGCTTGGTACTGGAATTATTTGGATTTAGATTTCTTTGTCAATCCCCAGTAATCTGTTTTCGTTCCCTTGGTGTCTTAGTCTATTCATTTATTCTTAATTTGTTAGTTTGAATTTACGTGATTGTGGTTTGAAATGCAAGGTGGGAAGTGGCTCGCCTCACCTGCTCTCTTCAAAATTCACCTGGTGGTATTTTTGGGGGACGTGTGACATTCTCTAGTGCCTTTTTTTCCTCTATTTTTTTCAGTTATTAGTTTGATTTAGATTGGTACTTGAATGTAAGATGATATTATTCCTTCTGTCTGCTCTCACTAGAAACAATTTGGATGTGGATTCTTTTGCCATTCGCTACTAACCTTTATTTCGTTCCCTTAATCACAGTTTATTTATTTATTTTTTGATTTGATAGCTTGAATTTACGTGATTGAAGTGGGAAGTGGCTCGCCTCACCTGCTCTCTTCAAAACTCATCTGGTGGTATTTTTGGGGACGTGTGACATTCTATAGTGCCTTTTTTCCTTTATTTTTTTTTCATGTATTAGTTTGATTTAGATTGGTACTTGAATGTAAGATGATATTATTCCTTCTGCCTGCTCTCAATAGAAATGATTTGCACGTGGATTCTTTTTGCCAATTCCAAGTAATTTTTTTTCCATTCCCTTATTGGCTTTTATTTATTTTTTTAATTGTTTTCTTGAATTTACGTGATTGTGGTCTGAAATGCAAGGTGGAAAGTAATTCGCCTCACTTGCTGTCCCCAAAATTCTGCTGGTGGTGTCTCTTTGGACGTGTGACATTGATCTATTAACTTTTTAATTTGTTATCATTTATTAGCTTCATTTAGCTTTATCCTGGAATGAAAGATGAAATTATTCCTTCTGCCTGCTCCCAATAGAAATTATTTGGATGTGGATTTTTTTGCCATTCCCTGCTAAGTTGTTTTCGTTCCCTTGGTAGTTTTGTTTATGTATTTATTTCTTTTAAATTGTTAGCCTCAATTTACGTGATTGTTGTCTGAATGCAAGGTGGAAAATGGGTTATCTCACCTGCTCTCCTCAAAATTCTACTGGTGGTGTTGTTGTTTTTTTCTTTTATGTGTGACATTGATTTAGTACCTTTTTTTTTTTTTTACTCTTTATTTGTCAATTTCATCTAGATTGGTACCTGAATTTAAGATATTTTTTCTTCTGCCTGCCTTCAATAAAAATTATTTTGAATTTGGATTTTTTCCTCTTTCTTAACACGGTTCTTTTTTGTTCCCTTAGTGGCTTTGTTTATTTTTTTTTCTTAACTTGCTATTTTGAATTTGCGTGATTGTGGTCTGAAGGCAAAGTGGAAAACGGGTCGCCTCACTTACTCTCCCCAAAATTTGCTCTAGTAACTTTTTATTTTCTCATCATTTATAAGTTTCATTTAGCTTGGTACCTGAATGTAAGATATTTTTTTCTGCCTGCTCTCAATAGAAATGGTTTGGGTGCGGATTTTTTTGTCATTTCCTGGTAAGTTGTTTTTCTTTTTCTTTCCCTTATTGGCTTTGTTTATTTATTTAGTTTTAATTTGTAAACTTGAATTTACGTGATTGTGTCCTGAATACAAGGTGGAAAGTGGGTCGCCTCACCTGTTCTCCCCAAAATTCAACTGGTCGTGTTGTTCTGGACGTGTAACATTGTTCTAGTGCTTTTTTTCTTTGTTTTCCTTTTTTTTTCTTTCCATCTATTAGTTTGATTTAGCTTGGCACCTGAATGTAGGATAATATTATTCCTTCTGTCTGCTCTCAATAGAAATGATTTGTATGTGGATTCTTTTGCCAGTTCCCTAGTGAGCATTTTTTGCATTTTCGTTTCCCTTCTTGC
Organism: Portunus trituberculatus; assembly: GCF_017591435.1. Lineage (NCBI taxonomy): Eukaryota > Metazoa > Arthropoda > Malacostraca > Decapoda > Portunidae > Portunus > Portunus trituberculatus. The sequence goes on from NC_059304.1 coordinate 20,763,393, forward strand.
TTTATTTGTTTCTAATTTGTTGACTTGAATTTACGTGATTGTGATCCGAAATGCAAGGTAGAAACTGGGTCACCTCACCTGTTCTCTTCAATATTGTACTGGTGGTGGTTTTTATGACGTGTGACATTGCTCTAGTAGCTTTTTTTTTTCTTTTTTTTCCTTGTCATTTATTAGTTTGATTTAGCTGTGTGGTGCGATGTAAGATGAAATTATTTTTTTTTTTTTTTTTTTTTTTTTTGTAATTCCCCCAGTAACTTGTTTTTTTTATTCATATTCACAAGTAGAGCCATTTTTTTTTTTCTATTGTTGATGGGTCAGTATCTACCTGGTTCCGGTATTGCGAAGTAGAATTTACATCATCTCCTTTGTACAGGATTGGACACATCATAGTATTTTTTTTTTCTTATACTTTCTCCATTATTCGGTTTTTACATTCCCAAGTGCCATTTTTCTTCTTTTTTCATATACTTACTGGAGAGTCATTCTGTATTATGTCAGCATGAGGGAAAATTATGTGGGATAACTTACATCACTTCCTCTCCACAACATATGACACATCGTAGTTTTTTTTTTTTTTTTGTATATATATATCGCCCACTGTTCGGTTTTTACATTCCCAAGTGTCATTTTTCTTTATTTTCCATATCTTTATTGGAGAGAGTTATTCTGTATTATGTTATTATGACTCCTATAGTGCGAGGGACAGTTTACATCACCTTCTCTCTACAACACTGGACAAATCGTAGTTGTTGTTTTTTTCAGTATTTCCTCCAATGTTCGTTTTTTATATTTCCAAGTGCCGTTTTCTTCTTTTTTTCTTATATACTTATTGGTGAGTTATTGTGTGTTTTGTTATTATGAGGAAAATTATGAGGGACAATTTACATCACTTTCTCTCTACAGCATTGGACAAATCGTAGTTTTTCTTTCTTTTTTTCTTATTACTATTTCCTCCACTGTTTGGTTTTTACGTTTTCAAGTGCCATTTTTCCTTTTTTTCATTTGATGTACTTCTTGGTGACTTATTATGCATTATGTTATTAGGAGGGAAAATTAAAAGTGACAATTTACATCACTTTTCTTTTAAGCAAGAAGAGAGATCTGCTATGGCCAACAAAATATATATATAAAAAAAGAAAAGGCCCACTAGAACTGCAGTCTCCATAAAGATTAGAAAGAATTAACCGAAATCCTGGGACAAATATCTTGACACCTCTCCGCAGCACTGGACGAGAGACAGTTTTAGTGTTGATTCTCGCTCCACTGGCTTGCTTGGTGCCGTGTTGCCGTGGTTGTTTTGTTGGTTTTGTGTTGTGTTGCCTCGTGGAATGGAAGAAAAGAGAATATTTACATAAACTGCTTTCCATAGTTGAATAAATGCTTTTTTTTTTTTACTGATTTATATATCTATTTATTAATTATTTGTTTCATTTTTTGTTGGGTGTTGAATGTTCTCTACTGGCGCTGTTATTTATCTGTTCATTTGTTTATTTATTTCTTTTTTTGTTTGTTTCTTATTGCCTTTACATTCCCAAGCTTCTCTTTTTATTTTTTTTTTCACTTTTTTTTCGATTTGCCAATTTGTTTGTATTCATTTACTTTGTGGAATGCGGAGTAAAAATGACTCACCTCACCTGCCCTCCACAGAAATGAACAGGTGGTGCTCTCTCCTGTTTTTTTTTCTTTTTTTTCTTTTTTCTACATTCTCCAATTACCTTTGTTTTTTCTCGACTTTTATCTCAATCCGCACTGCCTTTTTTTTATATATTCCTTTTTTTATTTGTTTGCATTTAATTGCCTTCAGGAATATTAAAAAAAATATCTAAAAAAATCACCTCACTTCCTCTCCTTCGAATTGGATAGATCGTTATTTTGCTTTTACATATCGTAGTGAATTTCCGTTTTCTTTTCCCTTTTTTTGTGAGGGTGGGGTGCTCAATGGAGGGGATGGGGGGAACGAGGGATGATATTTGTCAGTCTAGTGGAATAGGAAGATTTGCCTCAATGCTCGCCACAAAATTGCTCCTTTCTCCTTCTTCCATTCTCTTGTTTTTATTTTTTTTCCTTCCTTTCTTTTTTTTTCTTGCTTGTTGTCACTTTGTACGTCTGGTTTGATCATAAAGTAAGTTTCTTTGTTGGTTTCTGTTCTTGTCATAGCAACATGAAATTAAACATCAAATTATATTCTTACAATTATATTATTCGATGTTATTATTTTCTTTCAACACTGAGAAAAAGAGAAATTGAGGAAAAAAAAATAGGTAACAAGAATAAAAACGACAACAATTAAAATACACACACACACACACACACACACACACACACACACACACACACACACACACACACACACACATCAAAACCATTAATTATCCGTGACATTCATCAGCCAAAACAAAACAAAAATTAGAAAACATATATTGGAAAACGAAAAGCAAAGATAAAAACTGGAAACAGGATGCACATGATCACTATTTTTCATTTAACAAGCAACTCAAATATATGAATTGTTGTGTGTATGGGTGTAACTGCTTTTCAGATGAATGATTAGTGTGCGCGTGTGTGTGTGTGTGTGTGTGTGCGTGTGTTGAAGTAGCAAACCGGCTGTTTCTGTTATTCATTTGTCCTTGCATCCATTTGTGCATGAATATCCATCACGTGTATTTCCCAATGACCTTTACTAGTATTTGTCAATGGAGCGGTGCATTTGTCTGATTGGGGCCCCGGCATGGTGCGCTCCGTCACAGAGAGAGAGCTGGCTGGTGTAGTGGCTGCCGGGCGA
>NC_059304.1:20771174-20776174 GCF_017591435.1 Portunus trituberculatus
TTTATTGAGGTTAGGAAGGGTCTATGGAGGTCAGAAGATTAATGGCCAGAGTCTTCACAATTTCAATCTCCACATAAGTTCCTGAAGCTGTATGAAATCACCAAACAGTAACCAGAATGAATATGAAAGCCTGTAATGGTACTGAAGAGGTTAAGATGACCAGAGACAGTACAGGTGAAGGAAACCATTTACCACAGTAGAAGTGAGAGAGGTGTGACAGGTAACATGACTTTATCGCGACTGTACAAAGCGCTGCGCAATAAACTGACAAACGAACAGACGGGAAAAGATAAACAGAAAAATGGACTAAATATGAGACAGGAAGGGAAGAGCGAGATAGGAGGGAGAAGATAGCAATGGGAGAGGATAAGAATGGGGAGACAGGAATAGTAGAAGGAAAAAATCGAGAAAACAAGAATGAGAGGAGAAAGAAATAGACAAAAGACATGAATGGAAACAGAAAGAAAGGGAGAAGACACGAATGAGAGGAGAGAAAATAAGGAAGAAGGCAAGAACAAGACAACAGAAGGAAAAAGACATGAATAACAGGAAAACATGTAAAAAAAAGAAATAAGAAACAGAAAGTAAAAAGATAAAAAAAACAATCACGAATGAGATGAGAGAAAAAGAGATTACAAACACAATCACAAGTAAACGAAAAAGGAAGAAGAAAAATAACAACAAACTATATAAAAAAATCTCAAATTATAACCAAGAATCACAAAATGGCGAAGAACAGATTACAAATTTCCGGAAAAGTAAATGAAGCTGCGCAAAATGAGAGAGAGAGAGAGAGAGAGAGAGAGAGAGAGAGAGAGAGAGAGAGAGAGAGCGTAAGAGTGCAGGAGAGCTTAACCAAACACACTCCTTCCCGCCTTCAAGTAGAGACGAGGTAAACATCACAAGCTATAAAGAAAATTGAGAGAGGAAAAAAAAGGCTGAGGAGGAAAAAAAAAGGAGAGGAAAAAAGCGTTTCCTAACAATGCCGGGACAGAATCGGATCGAGAGAGTGACAGGACTAGGACAGGAAAACAAGAGACGAGAACATGTAAAAATATTGACGAAGGAAAGAAAAGGGAAAAAAATTATAGTTTGAGATGAAAGATGGAAAAAAAATTAAGGAAATCGTCGTTTGAAGAATTGAGAATGGTGGAGAGAGAGAGAGAGAGAGAAGAAGAAGAAGAAATGAAAAATACGATTAGAAGAAAGGAAATGGAGGATAATGTATAAGAAGGGAGAGAAAGATGGAAAGACTGAATGAAAAGAGTGAAAAAAAATATCTGGAAGAAAAGAAAACGAACTATGGAGAAGAGAGAAAGTAGATAAAGAAAGGGAGATGAAAAGCAAACGAGAAAGATGGGAAGAATGACAGAATAGGAGGACATATAAGGAAAATGGGAGAAAGAAAACAAAGAATAGAAGTAAATAAGAAAAAAATGAGAGAGAGAGAGAGAGAGAGAGAGAGACGATAAACTAAACCAAACTTAGAGAAACACATAATGATGCAAAAACGAAAACAAAACAAAAGGAAAGGAAAGGAAACTCTAACAAAGTAACACAGCAAACTTCAGAGAGAGAGACGGAGGAGGAGGAGGAGGAGGAGGAGGAGAAGAGAAGAGAAGAGAAGAAGAAGAAGGAGGAATCGAAGAATTACAAAAAAGGCAAAAAGAAAAAAGTGAAAATAAAAGGAAGGAAGGAGAAACTAATTTGAACTCTTAGAAGAACGAAGGAAGGAAAGAAGAAGTAAAAGTATTGTGATGAAAATCGAAAAGTACTAAAAACAGGAAAGAAACCAATAAAAGAACAAAAGAGGAAGAGAAACTGAGGAGGAGAAAGAAAGTGGAAGAAAGAGAACCATTAAAAAGACAAAGGATGGGTGAAAGAGAGAGAGAGAGAGAGAGAGAGAGAGAGAGAGAGAGAGAGAGAGAGAGAGAGAGAAAACTGAGACGAAGGAGGTGGAAGAGCAATCATTAGAAGAAAGGAAGATAAGTAGGAAAGAAGAAAGGAAGACGGAGAGAGAGAGAGAGAGAGAGAGAGAGAGAGAGAGAGAGAGAGAGAGAGAGAGAGAGAGAGAGATCGTGACATGAATAAAGAAACAGGAAAATAACAATTGAATGTTTAGAAGTATCGTGAACATGAATAAAGAAACAGGAAAATAACAAGTAAAAAAAAAAAAAAGAAAGAAGATAAGAAAGAAGAAGAAAACAAAGAAGGAAGAAAAGAAACGGGAAAAATTAGAAAAGAAAATGAAAAACAGTAAATAAAACAAGAAAAAGGAAAAGAAGTGACGAGATATAGAGAAGGTATGGAAAAATGAACAAGATAGAAAAGAGAAAATAGATGAATAACACACACACACACACACACACACACACACACACACACACACACACACACACACACACGAGGCTTTCCAAACACACTCCTCTCTTTTTTGGTCTCCTCTGGTAGACAGTAGACGGAGAAACAGAAGGTACTTTCATCCTCAGACATCCATCTTCAGAGAGAGAGAGAGAGAGAGAGAGAGAGAGAGAGAGAGAGAGAGAGAGAGAGAGAGAGAGAGAGAAAGAGAAATGTGTGCCTTTATCCTTCTCTCCCTCTGTTCCATTTATGTTTCTTTTGTGTGTGTGTGTGTGTGTGTGTATGTGTGTGTGTGTGTGTGTGTGTGTGTGTGTGTGTGTGTGCGTGTGTGTGTGTGCGTGTGTGTGTTTGTGTTTGTGTTTCAAATGTGCACACGCTCCACTAGATGTTTGAAAAGATATAAAATGCGAGGAAGAGGATCGATAGTGTGTCTGTGTGTGTGTGTGTGTGTGTGTGTGTGTGTGTGTGTGTGTGTGTGTGTGTGTGTGTGTGTGTGTGTGTGTGTGTGTGTCAGGTCGATTTAGGAGAGTTTATAACAGGGGGAAAAAAAGAGAAGAAGGGAAATAGCAAGATAAATGGAGAAGCCATATATAAGGGAAAAAAGGAAACTATGGTGAAAATTATGGGAAAGGGAGTGAAAAGGTCGACCGTTTGAAGAATTGGTATTGAAAGAGGCAGAGGGAGGAGGAGGAGGAGGAGGAGGAGGAGGAAGAAGAAGAAGAAGAAGAAGAAGAAGAAGAGGAATAGAAGACGTGAGGGAAGAAAACACAGCAAGGCACATGAAAAAAAAATATACCTTTCTCTTCCACTTTCTTTTATTTTCTAGACATAAAAAAAAATATTCACAAAAATAGTATTAATAATCCAGTTCTCCTCGTAAAGAAAACGAGAGAGAGAGAGAGAGACAGAGAAGGAAAGGAAGACACACAATCACTTTTACCACATTACAACACATTTAAACCCTCCATTCTCACAAAGGAAAACGGAACACAGGAAGGAAAATTGTCCATATTCTGAAACGCTTTGCTCTCTCATCATGACTATTTTCCAAGGGCACCGAAATGATTACCTGGGTTTTCAAGAGTGTTTCTCCAGTTAATAATTTCGGTATCTTGTCACTCTGCGTTTAAAATCATAAAAACACCCTTAAAAACGCTTTGTTATCTCACCACGACTATTTTCCAAGGGCACAAAGATGATAAGTTAAGTTTTTAAGAGTGTTTCTCGAGTTAATAATGTAGAAATCTTGTCACTCTGCGTTTAGAATCATAAAATCACCCTTAAAAACGCTTTGTTATCTCACCACGACTATTTTCCAAGGCAGCAGAGATGATGAGGTGGATTTTCTTGAGTGTTTCTCCAGTTTATAATGCAGAAATCTTGTCACTCTGCCTCTAAAACCGTGAAACGATTTTTTCTAAGGCCACGGAGATGATTAGCGAGGTTTTTCAAGAGTGCTTCTCCAGTTAATAATGTAGAAATTTCGTCAATCTGTTTCTAAATCTTTAAAAACTCCCTTCAGAAAGCTTTATTCTTTCACCACGTCTATTTTCCACGGCCACAGAGATGACTAGCAAGGTTTTCAAGTGTTTCTCCAATTAACTTGTCAATCTATCTCTAGAATCATAAAAAAAAACACCCTAGAAAACGGTTTATACATCTCTCGCCATGACTATTTCCCATGGCCACAGAGATGATGAGCGGGGTTTTCAAGAGTGTTTCTCCAGTTAACAATGCAGAAATCTTGTCAATCTGCTTCTAAAACTATAAAACCCGTTAAAAACTCCTTTTGTTCTCTAACCACAATTGTTTTCCAAGGCCACAGAGATGATTACCAGAGTTTTCAAAAGCGTTTCTCCCGTTAACAATGCAGAAATCTTGTCAATCTGCCTCTATACTGTTAAAACCACCACAAAAAAAAAAAAAAAAACTCGTGTAAATATAAATAAAGCCTTTTGAGATAGCGGAGGTGAAGGACAGAAGAGTTTGAGAATACGAGCCAGAGTAAGACATAAGATAAATAAAGAGTAAACTATTCTATACATCAAAACACGGGAATAAGTATTAGAAAATAAAAAAAAAGGAGAGAAGAGATAAAGAGAAGAAGCAGAGAGGTGGGTAGGAAATGAGTAAGATACACGATAAATAAAGGATAAACTACTCTCTATACAACCAGAACACGGGGAGAAGTACTGAAAAATAAACAAAGGAGAGAGATAGAAAGAGAAGAAGCAGAGAGGTGGGCAGGAAATGAGGGTCCGGGATAAATATATAGGCCCTGTTTGAAGGACGACAGCAAAATGTGGCCAGAGATTATGTTACGAGGTTACAAAATGAACGACTATTACGGCGTGGAGAGGAACAAAATAGCCAGGAAGCTGATAAGATAGTGCCCCTCTAGGAAAAAAAAGGTGGGGGAGGGGAAAAAAAGAGGGTAATAGAATGCTGGGGAAATAAATACTTGTTGGGGGGGAGGGTGGAGAGAGGGGAGAGGGGGAAAGAGTTATGGTCTATGAGGGGAGAAGTTGGAAAGGGGGGTGGTTTGGTTGAGGGGAAGGGGTGTGAGGTGGACAGACAGACAAAGAGAGAGAGAGAGAGAGAGAGAGAGAGAGAGAGAGAGAGAGAGAGAGAGACAAACA
>NC_059304.1:20786174-20791174 GCF_017591435.1 Portunus trituberculatus
TCTCTCTCTCTCTCTCTCTCAACCGTTAATTTTGTAATGACGTAAAGGGAAAATAATGACTTGCGTAATGAAGTTGTTGAAAATGATGGCCATGATGATGATAGTGACGAATATGAATATACTGATGATGATGATGATGATGATGATGATGATGAGTGAAAGAATGAAGATAGGAGGACGGATTGTGTTGATAACAATGATGAAAAGAGAAAAGATTAAAGTGAGCAGGAGAAGAGAGAGAGAGAGAGAGAGAGAGAGAGAGAGAGAGAGAGAGAGAGAGAGAGGGAAGGAAAATGAAGGTGATAATGGTAATGATGATGACGAAGACGATAATGAGAGAAGAAGAGGGCGTTGAGCAGCTGTGTCCAGTGTGGGAGGATGGAAGGGAGGGGGGAGAGGGAGAAGAGGTGGGTGGCAAGGGAGAAAGGGAAAGAGAAGGGGAGGGGAGGGAATGGGTAAGGTTTGAAGCTATTGTTACACGGCAGTTTCCCCCCCCCCCACCACCCCTTCCCTCTCCTCTTCCTCTCCCACCAGCGCCTACAACCCATCCCACCCCCCCAATCCCTCACCCAATGTTCTGCTTCTGTCCCTTTCCTGCCTCCCCCCGCCCTCTCTCTCTCTCTCTCTCTCTCTCTCTCTCTCTCTCTCTCTCTCTCTCTCTCTCTCTCTCTCTCTCTCTCTCTCTCTCATCACTCCACGCCATCTGTAATCAAGCCTGCTCTACTCCTGCTGCTGCTGCTCCTACTGCTGCTCCAACTACTGCTACTACTACTACTACTACTACTACTACTACTACTACTACTACTACTACTACATGTTACTATTATCAGAAGCTAGTTTCAACCCAGATTTGGCAGGTAATGAGTAACTGCTAAAATTATTGACTTTAGCTACCACCACCACCACCACTACTACTACTACTACTACTACTACTACTACTACTAAAAAAATACTAACAAGGCGAGATGCTATAGGACGCCTAACTTCTGATCTTTCACTTGTTTCTGATTGGGGCAGAGAAAACCTGGTTTTGTTCAATGCCTCAAAAACTCAATTTCTACAACTATCTACTCGACATAACCTTCCAGACAACTATCCTCTCTTCTTCAATAACACTCAACTTCCCCTCTCCTCTACATTAAACACACTCGGTCTATCCTTCACTAAAAATCTGAACTGGAAATTTCACATCTCTACTCTTGCTAAATCAGCTTCCAAGAAGTTAGGTGTCCTGTGGCGTCTTCGTCCATTTTCTCTCCCTCCCAGCTGCTTGCTCTGTACAGGGCCTTATCCGCCCGTGTATGGAGTATGGCTCTCATGTCTGGGGATCACACACACAGCTTTACTAAACAAGGTGGAATCTAAAGCTTTTCGTCTTATCAACTCTTCTCCTCTAACTGACTGTCTTGATTCTTTAAGTCACCGCCGCAATGTTGCATCTTTATCTGTCTTCTACCGCTGTTTTCATGCTGTCTGCTCTTCTGAACTTGCTAACTGCATGCCTTCCCCTCCTGCGGCCTCGCTGCACAAGACTCTCTACTTCTTCTCATCCCTATTCTGTCCATCTTCCTAATGCAAGAGTTAACCAGTATCTTCACTCCTTCATTCCCTACACTGGTAAACTCTGGAACTCTCTACCTGTGTCTGTATTTCCACCTGCCTATGACTTAAACTCTTTCAAAAGAGGAGTGTCAAGACACCTCTTACGTTAACTGGACCCTCCTTTTAGATTTTTTTTGTTTTTTCTCTTTCTCCTACTTTCCTCTTAACAGGGCCTGGCAACCAGCGGGATTTTTTTTTTCCAACACTTTGTTTTCCCTTGGCCAGTGCCCTTGTAATGTAAAAAAAAAAAAAAAAAAGCACTACTACTACTATTACCAACTGTTCTCTCTCATTATCCCCAAAAAGCTGGATGCGCTCATATTTCTCTCTCCCCTGAGCGTATTTTCACCCTCTGACATTTGCCTCTCCCTTACACGTCCCCTCCAGGACACTCTAGTATTCCCAGTGGTCATATTGGAAAGCTGTGTGTTGTGAAACTGGAACACTGACAACACACACTCACTCGGCCCGCTGCTGGTGGTGGTGGTGGTGGTGGTGGTGTTGGTTCAGGTTAGGTTAATGATTGAATAAATAAGGCTGGAATGGGAGAGAATTTTGGTGTGGTGGTTGTTTTGTGTTTTAAGATTTTCGTGGTTATGTTTCTTTTCAATTTGCTGTTCACTTGTCAATGTTTATTTGTTATTTGTTGGGTTTTTTTTCTGTTTTCTTCACCGTTTTATTTTGTTTCTCTATTTTTTGTTTGATTTTTTTTTTTTTTGTATATTTTCTCAAAGTTTCGTTATCTTTTTATTTTTTTTTTTTTTTTTTCTCTTATTATTCAAATTTTCTCGTTTACTCCTTTTTTTCTACTCCTCTGCCTTCTCTTCTCCCTTAAACATTATTTTTTTCTCTTTATCACTTATCTTTCCTATTTTCCCTAAGTTTGAATGCATTTCCATTCTTCATTTGTTATTATTCATGTTTTCTCACTTACTCCTTTTATTTCATCATCCTTCTCTTCTTCCTTTTTATCATTTTTCTTTCCTAATTTCCTAAAGTTTTGCTACTCGATTTCCATTCCCCGCCTACTCATCCTTGTCCCCTTTCGAGAAATAGCCACACACTCACATATTTAGGTTTGTCCGGTGATTCTGTCTGACCTTCCTTCCCTCTTTAAACTTTTCTTTCTTTCTCTTGCCTTCCTCTTTTTGCCTTCCTCTTTTTGCCTTCCTCTTCCTTCTTTGACACTTCTTTGAAATCTTTCCTTCCTTGATTTTTCTTTCCTTCCCTTCAGCTTTTGATACCATTCTGAAATCTTTCCCTCCTCTCAATTTCCTTTCCTCCCATTCTCTCCATCCGTTCACCCTACGACATTAAAAATCTTTCTTCTGTCATTCTCTCCCTTTTCTTCTCTCTCCCCATTCCCTTCTCTCTTAAATTCTTTTTTTTTCATTTTTAGTACTCCTCTCTCCCCTTCCCTCTTCCTCAAACTAGATACACACCCCACCCACAAACCCCCCCACACACACCCTATCCCTGCTCTCCACTGCACTGCTCTCCCCTTCCTCCCTAAACCTCGTCCTTCCACACCACTCCCTCTCTTCAAATTAGCATCCTCTCTCTCTTCTTGTCTCCCAAACTACCATTCCCCTTCCCCCAAACCAGCTATGCAAACACCCCTGCTTTTCCCCCTTCTCTTTCCTAGAACCACGCCCTTCCACCCTCTCTCTATCTATATCTCCTCCAGCCTTCATCTCTCTTCCCTCTCCCCCCTCTCTCCCTCCTCCTGTTGTTGGTGCCCACACACAGGAGATGCACGACTCTCTCCTGTTCTCCTGGTCTTTGGTGTAATAGATATGTTTTTACTTTTCCTTCTCTGTTTTTTTCCCCCTCTCAACACCTGCCCGTTTGTGTTATGGTATGTTATGGCAGGGTCTTTAGTGCGTGCGATAACTGCCCCTGTTAGTAATGGCTGTAATTGCCTCGTCTTCTCCTCTCCTGCGCTAATGAAAAGGTATGGTGTGTTAAGTGGCGTGTGAAGCGAATAACAAAGGTGGGAATGAAGAGAGAGAGAGAGAGAGAGAGAGAGAGAGAGAGAGAGAGAGAGAGAGAGAGAGAGATGCAAATAGTGTGTTGGCATTTCTTCTTTGTTGGTGTTAGGTTGTTTCAAGTGTGGGTGTGGGTGTGGGTGTGGGTGTGGGTGAGTCTCCAGGGGTGTAGGGGAGTGTACCCGTGGGAGAGGTGATGTAATGGACAGGAATTGGTGGTAGTGGTGGTGGTGGTGGTGGTGGTGGTGGTGGTGGTGGTGGTGTTGAAAGGTACATATGTCGTTCGTTGTAGAGTTGCAATTCTTTCAAGTAAATTATTCGTGTGTGTGTGTGTGTGTGTGTGTGTGTGTGTGTGTGTGTGTGTGTGTGTGTGTGTGTGTGTGTGTGTTATCTATCTATTTATCCTTCCATCTATCTGTTTCTTCTTTTTTACTGATAATACAAACAAAATGAAAGCAGAAATAAAAAAAATATAAAAACTGTACCAAGAACAACACTTACCACCACCACCACCACCACCACCACCACCACTACCACAACCACAAAACACCAAACTCTACACATATTTACCGTTACCTTAAATGCAACACGCTCTAATCCTGTTCAGCAATAACAGGACAACACACAATCCCTGGGGCAAGAAATGACTGACCTTAGCAATCACGAAGTTGACCTCTCCACGTGACGACCAGCTGGCTTGTGTCACGTGTGTGTGTGTGTGTGTGTGTGTGTGTGTGTGTGTGTGTGTGTGTGTGTGTGTGTGTGTGTGTGTGTGTGTGTGTGTGTGTGTGTGTGTGTGTGTGTGTGTGTGTGTGTGTGTGTGTGTGTGTGTGTGTGTGTGTGTGTGTGTGTGTATGTATGTATGTGTGTGTGTGTGTGTGTGTGTGTGTGTGTGTGTGTGTGGCACGTGTTGGGGAGATTTTCTGATTTTGTTTTGTTTTGTTTTCTTTCTTTCTCTGTTGGTTATTTTGCTCTTTTTTATTCATTTTTGTCTGTGTTTTTGTTTATTTGTTTTGTTTTTTTGTTTTTTTCCTTCGTTTTATTTCTTGGTTTATATGTTTACTTGATGGTTCCTTCATTTCTTCCTTCATTCTTTTTTTCTTTTTCTTCTCATTGTTTTTTTTTTGTCACTACGTTGCTTCCTTCCTTCCTTCCTTCTTTCCTTCCTTTTTTCCTTCCTTCCTTCTTTCTTTCCTCCTTTTCCTTCTTTCTTCCTTCCTTTCTTTCTTTCCTTCTCTCTTTCTTCTTCATTATTTTGCTCAATCCATTTTTTCGTAGCTTTCTTCCTTCCTTCTTCCTTTTATCCCTTTCCTTCTTTTCTTTCTTTGGTTTCTTTCTTCATTTCTTTGCTTCATTCATTTTTTTCCTTCCTTCTTATTTGTTCTGTTATTTATTTGTTCATTTCCTTCC
>NC_059304.1:20803674-20806174 GCF_017591435.1 Portunus trituberculatus
TTTGGCCATTCATCTTCTGACTTCCAAAGATCGTACCTAATGTCAGTAAAATGGTCTAATCGTTCACAATTCTAAAAGTAAAAATGTGTCCCAGTACAGAAGGGGTTAAATTGTAATATGAGAGAGTGAAAGAAAGAATGAAATAGGAAACAGAAGGGAGGGAGGGAGAGAGAGAGAGAGAGAGAGAGGTAAAAGTAGATCATTCATTTTCTTTATTCAAGCGTTCCTTTTAAAAAAAAGTAAAAAAAAAAAAAAGGAAACGTTATCTATTGTTAATTCTCTTTGTATTGATAGAAAAGGGAGAGAGAGAGAGAGAGAGAGAGAGAGAGAGAGAGAGAGAGAGAGAGAGAGAGAGAGAGCAAAGTGGAGGTGGATTAGAATGAAGAGAGAGAGGATTTGAGTGAAGCAACATCTCTCTCTCTCTCTCTCTCTCTCTCTCTCTCTCTCTCTCTCTCTCTCTCTCTCTCTCTCTCTCTCTCTCTGTTTTAATCGGTGTGCACAAAAAAATGTTTCTTATTTCCTTCTCTTTTGTGGCTCTTAAGAAGTGGAAATTGCAGAGAGAAAGAGAGAGAGAGAGAGAGAGAGAGAGAGAGAGAGAGAGAGAGAGAGAGATTTGAATAACATAACACCTGTATATTTCATGGGATACAAATATTTAGTTTAGTGCCAGTCTCTCTGTAGCACCTGGAAAAGTTTCAGGATTTGTGGAAAAGAGAGAGAAAAAAAAAACTGAATATAAAACACAAGGAAAGATGAACTGAGAGAGGATAAAAGTAAAGCCAAATCCTGTTATGTGTGTGTGTGTGTGTGTGTGTGTGTGTGTGTGTGTGTGTGTTATTTATCTATTCTATTTCTTTACGGGTTTAGAAGTCAACGATGAATAAATAAACAAAAAAATAGATAAATACACATAGATAAATGAATTAGGGGAAAATTAGATAAGTAAAAGAAACAACAACAACTACAACAACAACAACAACAACAACATATATCTCATACCATACCTTTTGTACGATTACGAAGAGAGAAAGTGAAGATTGATAGATGAAAAATATGAATGCAGTGAAATGGCATGACGAAGAGATGGGTGGGTGACAGGAAGTGATGGGTGGATGAGAGGAACAGCTGGGTGGGTGACAGGAATAGCTGGGTGGGTGAGAAGAGCAGCTGTGTGGGTGACATGAACAGCTGGGTGGGGGAGAAGAGCAGCTGTGTGGGTAACATAAACAAGTGGGTGGGTGACAGGGACAGCTGGGTGACAAGAATAGCTGTATGGATGAAGGTAACAGCTGGGTGGATGAAAGGAACAGCTGGGTGGGTGACGTGAACATTTGGGTGCGTGACAGGGACAGCTGGATAGGTGATGTGGTGGGTGAGCTGCTACAGACTACCCAGCCTAGGTTTCATCCCTCCCCCTCTGAGTGTCTTCCAGGCGTGCCACACACTGCATTGTATCGATAAAACTATCAGTGAAGCAATGAATGGACTTGAAATCCATAAAAACCAGCACTGGAGGAAATTGATACTAGCTAGAATGTGTTGAGAATCCAGCATGTTCAGGTAGCATTGATGTCTTCCTGAAATTTGCTCAACACTTGCACCACCGCCATTCAGGACAACCAGCCTTCAAAGCCTCAGTGACTTCTGTTGGAGGCAATCAATATTATGTGGCATTATTTGTTTTAAACGACTGTGTTATAAGTGGTTTTCAAAAATTATGTTGAAATTATGCCCCGCCATCACTGGAAGAGAAAAACAAGGGAATCAATCAATATTATGTTGGATTATTTGTTTGAACGACTGTGTTATAAAAGATTTTCCAAAATTATGCTGAAATCTTGCCCCGTCATTGAAATTACAAAAGTATTTTGAACATCAGGACATCAGAAAATAAGGGAAGTTGCAGAAGCCATGGGGCGTACACGTGGCAGTCCCTGAGTGAAGTATATCTACCTATTTCCACCTATCGTCCCCATTCATAAATTCGTGTAATCTTTTGAAAACCACAAAAACTTATACGTTAGCGGCGTTCAAAATAGCTCTCTTCAGTGTTTGTAGCCAAGATATCTTCTTTTATTGTTGATGCTCGCGAAACTTTATGTTCTAAAATTTAACCGCTAACAATAGAATCAGAGAAACACTCGAAAACCACAATAGTTTCTGCACTCGAGCCAGAGCAAGCTTGTCCAAAATAGACACTGGAATGGTTTAAAAAATACAGCATCTTCTGTTACCACTGAAGTCTGCCTGAGTCATGCTAGAAACCTGCAACACACAATTATATCAACCCCAATGAAAAACCCGTAGCAACCAGCCAGCCAGAGAGCTCAGGGCCATCCAAGACACAACACGGTCCTAAGTCACGGGCATAAGAATAAAAAGAAGACAGACTCATCATCCCTTCACCCTCATCCCTTCGTCCCCTTCTAGTCGCTTTTACGAGACGCGGGAATAATATGACGATGCGTTCTCTCTCAACCGCAGCCCCTGTTGTGCGCCG
>NC_059304.1:20811174-20816174 GCF_017591435.1 Portunus trituberculatus
CTCGTTCCTTGAAGCTTGTTGTATTTAAAATTGAATAGCTAGTGCTTCAGGCCTTGTGATGTCGTCACTTAAATAAAAGTAATCATACTATGGGGCCGATTCGTTGTCTTTTTTTTTCGATGGAAGGAAAGACACAGACATGCAGACACATTGGTTATGTTTGCTTGATGGTTGTTACATTAAGAAGAAACAAGCGTAGAGTAACAAGCCATAGCCTGGTTTAGACACTCCTGATCAAAATGTCATATTATAGTTAATGCGCGCGTTAACAGTGAGCAACCAGCAGGATTCACATTACTTCATTAATACATAATTATATCATTCTTATTAGTACAAATATAAGTACAGGACAAGTTGTACTACCTATCTATGCAGTAGTATCAATACCACTCTGAGGGCAAACTTTCTTTTCAAGTAATATGCTAGTAAATAAGGCGACTGTGGCTACGCTAAGACAGACAGCGGAGCCACGCGGTGCTACCCACCCTCACACTTGCTACATTTAAAATCCTCCGGATGATTTAACACAGGATTTAAAGAGTGGTTTTGCGATTTCACGAATGTTTTTAAGGTTCTGGTGACAATAACAAGACTGCGTTGGTATTTCCATGTCTCCAATTCATCTTATTACTGGACTAAGCTACGAAACCGACCCTCATAAACAGGACTACGTTATCAAAGTGAGTGTTTATTTAAGGCGAGCCAGCCAAGGGATAACTCAGGATAAACCATCAAATGCCTTTCGTCACATTTTTAAATGTTTTTATGTGAGGCAGAGGGGAGGGGTCCATCCGACCCCAGACCCCGCCGCCATCTTGACTCTCTTTTCCATTGGCCATTTCCAACCTTATCTCTCAGTAACATAACATAACATAACATAACATAAATAATAGGATAACAAAGGGCCACCAGGGCCCATCTAGGTTATCCTGTATCAGTCGCACAGCGACCTCGTCATCAGTACTTAAAGATACACTTACAAGTACACAATACATTATATACTAATTCTAAATATTTGGCCCATTAACAGGGCTAAGTCCTGCAGCGAAATCCTCTACAATTTGTGGTCCCCATACATGGGGATCATGTCTTGTTTAACTATAGTAAATTTCTTATAAAAACTATCATGCAGCGCTATACATAAATTATAAATCTAATAAATTTAAGTGCTTATCTAATCTGTTTTTAAACATTGTCAAACTAGTGCTATTTACAACCGTCTCTGACAATGCATTCCAGAAGTCTACCACCCTATGACTAAAGAAATATTTTCTTATATCTAACCTGCAGCCTTGCTTTCTAATCTTCCTGCCAAAGTATTATGCGCTTGTCTTGCCACAACATGCTGCCGCGGCAGTAAACTTTCATATCAGCTATTGAAATACTCCCATCATGGGCAGGTTTAAGTTTGGTGAAGGCTCAAATGAGGTTACAATGAGAGGATGTCGACTCCTCCCTGGCCCCGCCGCCATCTTGGATATGCCTACCCAAGCCTACCCAGAATCCAGGATTATTTATATTCCTACACATTTCATTTGGACTGAATAGTGAGATTTGATGCTTTCTACAAGTATTTCACTGCTTAAAGTGTTTTCTGCGTGTGTGGGGCGCAGCATGTTGCTGTTGGCGTTGTTTCTGTGTTAAACGAGTGTTTTTGGCGCCAAATTTTCAGGAGCGTCTTGGCAAAATTGGTGGGTTAGGGGAATTAGGTGAGAGTAAAATTGTTTTCTAATGGTGTTAATGTTCCAATAATAGTTTTGTTGGAACCCCTGTGAATTATTTATATCTGGCTCTAACTCTCTCAGAAGTGTTGGAAAAGATTGTTCATATCATTTAAAGTGTGTTTCGTTCCTTTGAAGTGAGAATGGGAAGACATTTAGACTTTTTAAATGGTGGTTATGGTTGCAACAACTTATTTACAGTTCTATTAAAAGATCTTTAATATAAGTGGGGCTCGCAATCTCTTTATATTTTTGGTATTAGTTAAGGTATATGTTCCAAGTCAGAATATGTAAAGTATTTTTTCGAGAGGTCATTTTCAAAATGATTTACGTAACGTATATAAACCCGACAGGCCAGGCCAGGGCCGTGACGTCAACAGCCCACCGGGCCAGGCCGTAACGCCACTATGGTGGGAGCCTCCCAGATGTCTTCCCTTCCTGGCTCTCTTCGTCCATATCTAACATGATTTACTATGTGTGTGTGTGTGTGTGTGTGTGTGTGTGTGTGTGTGTAATTCATCTCGGTCGTCTGCTGGTCACCCAGCCAATCTTCCCCATTACGGAGCGAGCTCAGAGCTCATAGACCGATCTTCGGGTAGGACTGAGACCACATCAACACACAACACACAACACACACCAGGAAAGCGAGGCCACAACACCTCGAGTTACATCCCGTACCTATTTACTCCTAGATGAACAGGGGCCACACATTAAGAGGCTTGCCCATTTGCCTCGCCGCTTACCGTTTTTTTTTTTTTTTTTTTTTTTTTTTTTTACGGTAAGGCTTATAGCGGCTGTAGGCACACTTGAAGAGTGTATGGGAAGCGCTGTTCAGTTTCCGCCCATTAGTAGCGCAGGCAATTTTATTTATAGTGGTACCCATATTAGGGCCCATATCACCGCCCAAGCTCACCTTGAGTGTAACCACCTAGAACCTGGGTATCATGGTGACATGTAGGTAACTTTAAACCACTCGACAAATGGCAAAGTGTTTTCAGGCTGTACGTGGTGAGATTCGAACCTACGCGTGGACGTCTGCCCGATCCCACGCTCGCCACCTTATCCACTATGTATTTCACTGTTTGATCTGCTGCAGTCTCTGACGAGACAGCCAGACGTTACCCTACGGAACGAGCTGTAGTTAGCAAGATCAGTAGAACAGTTAGCTTGAAAATAGCAATAAAAGATAGAAAGAGATGCAACATTCCAGCGGTGAGAATGAGTCTGAAGACAGTCAGTCAGAGGAAGGGAGTTGATGAGACGAAAAGTTTTTCATTCCACCCTGTCTTATAAAGCTGTATGAGTGGAACCCCCTAAACATGCGAAGAATATTCCATACAGGGATCGATAAGGCCCTTGTACAGAGTTAGCAGTTGGAGGGACGAAAAATCTGGCGGAGACGCCTCAGAACGCTTAACTTCAGAAAAGCTCTTTTAGCAAGAGATGAAATGTGAATTTTCTAGTTAAGATTATGAGTAAAGGACAGACTGAGGATATTCGGTGTAGAAGAGGGAGATAGTTGAGTGTCAATGAAGAAGAGGGGATAGTTGTCTGGAAAGTTGATAGATGGAAGAATTGAATTTTTGAGGCATTAAAAACTACTACATTTTCTCTGCACCAATCGGAAATCTTAGAAAGAAAGATCTTTAGCCCATCAGGCGTTCATGGTATAAAAAAAAAAAGTCAAGCTTTTTGTGGCGTCCCTGCGTGATCTCTTGACTTCCTGAAGGATTGATTGGTGGTCTCTGAAAGGACGTGAAAAGATGTAGGGTGGTATCATCAGCGTAGGAGTGAATAGGGCAAGAATTTTGGTCAAGAAAATCATTAATGGATCATAGAAAGAGAGTGGGTGACAGGACAGATCCCTGAGGAACACCACTATTAATAGATTTAGGAGAAGAACAGTGGCCGTCTACCACAGCAGCAATAGAACGGTCGGAAAGGAAACTTGAGATAAAGTTGTAGAAAGAAGAATATAAACCGTAGGAGGACAGTTTGGAAATGACATATCAATATCTTTTCATATGTTTAACGCGACAGCAAAAGTTTCACCTAAATCTCTAAAAGAGGATGACCAAGACTCAGTAAGGAAAGCCAGATCACCAGTAGAGCGACCTTGACGGAAGCCATACTGGCGATCAGATAGAAGATTGTGAAGTGACAGATGTTTGAGAATCTTCCTATTCAGGATAGATTCAAAAACTTTAGACAAACAAGAGATTAAAGCTATAGGACGGTAGTTTGAGGGATTAGAACGGTCACTCTTTTTAGGAACAGGCTGAATGTAGGCGAACTTCCAGCAAGAAAGAAAGGTAGAAGTCGATAGACAAAGTTGGAAGAGTTTGGCCAGGCAAGGTGCAAGCACGGAAGCACAGTGTTTGAGAACAATAGGAGGAACCCCATCAAGTCCATATGCTTTCCGAGGGTTTAGGCCAGCGAGGGCATGGAAAACATCATTACGAAGGATTTTGATTGAAGACATGAAATAGTCAGAGGGAGGAGGAGAGGGAGGGACAATCCCAGAATCAGTTGTTAGCAAAGGTCTATGAGAAGAGTTCAGTTTCAGAGACAGAAGAGATGGCAGTGGTGCCATCAGGATGCAATAAAGGAGAGAAAGATGAAGGAGTGAAGTTATTGGAGATGTTTTTGGCCATACGCCAGAAGTCACGTGGAGAGTTTGAGTTTGAAAGATTTTGACATTTTCTATTTATGAAGGAGATTTTGGCAAGTTGAAGAACAGACTTGGCATGATTCCGGGCAGATATATAAAGTGCGTGAGATTCAGGAGATGGAAGACTTAAGTACCGTTTCTGGGCAACCTCTCTATCATATATAGCACGAGAACAGGCTGAGTTAATCCAAGGTTTAGAAAGTTTAGGTTGAGATAAAGAATGAGGAATGTACGCCTCCATGCCAGACACTATCACCTCTGTTATGCGTTCAACACAAAGGGATGGGTCTCTGACACAGAAACAGTAATCATTCCAGGGAAAATAAGCATAATACTTCCTCAGGTCCCCGCAACTGCAGAGGTAAAACGCCAGAGACACCTCCGCTTTGTGGGATCCTGAGGAGGGATTGGAGAAATAAGACAAGATACAGAAATGAGATTTTGATCGGAGGAGCCCAACATAGATGACTGGATAACAGTATAAGCAGAAGGATTAGAGGTAAGGAAGAGATTAAGGATGTTGGGCGTATCTCCAAGACGGTTGCACCAGTTGCTCTAGGTCGTGGAGCCGAGTTGAAGGCTAGTTCACCAGGATGGTCAGTGAAGGG
>NC_059304.1:20838674-20851174 GCF_017591435.1 Portunus trituberculatus
TTAACCCCTTCAGTATCATGACGCGTTTCCATATTCATTCTTCTTACTATTTGATGATTTTATACAGCTTCAGAAACTTTTGTTGGAGATTAGAATAGGGAAGACTCTGGCCATTAATCTTGTAATCTCCATATACCCTATCTAATGTAAATAAAATGGTCTCATCGTACACAAAACTCATGGTTAAAATGTTTCCCAGTACTGAAGAGGTTAAAAAAAATCACGTAGGAGGATGGAAGGAAAAGGCAGCCTGGCCCATGCCAAGAGGCGGCCCGTGAGAGGCAGCCAGTGGGAGGAAAACAACCCCGAACACTCAGCTAACCAATATAACCAACCAGCGCAATATAAGCAGTCAGCGCCTCATTCCTTTCCGGCATCATAACTTAATTCCCTCCCAAGCCGCGCGCCACAACACTCACGCCATCTATGTGTGGAAACTGACACACGGCAAGCCCTCTCGTGAGCCGGGCTGGAGTGACGGGATTATCCTCACGCGGAGATGGGCCAATGCGTCCATAAAACAGAATATGTGCGAAGTGTATTCCCTCTCTCATCCTCTCCTGTGTAATGCTGCCTTGTGTTTATGTTTAGTGCCGCGTGTTATGGCCAAACTTGACGTGGTGCTAGTGCGTCGGATCGCCTCGTATCATGTTAGTGGTGAAAAAAAAAAAACTGTATTTCTTGGCTGTGTTGAGTTATTGGTGTGTTGTGTTGAGGAGGTGTGTTCGTGTGTGTTAGTAAGCATGGTTAGTAAGATTTTATTTATTTATGTGTTTATTTATTTATTTAGTGTGTTTATTTTCGTGTGTGTGTGTGTGTGTGTGTGTGTGTGTTTGTGCATTTGTGTGCTTGTTTGTGTTAGTTTTTATTTATTTATTTATTTATTCATTTATTCATTTATTTATTTATTTGATTTTTCTTTCTTTGTGTGAGTCATTGATGTGGCTTGTAGAGTTTGTGTGTTTGTGTGTTTGTTCGTTCGTTCATTAGTTTGTTTGTTTATTAATAAAGAAGGTTTGAGTTCTGCTTGATAAAGTTTTTTTTATTATTTATGTATCCACTTTTCTCTCTTTTTGTCTTTTTTTTCATGAGATTTCTTGGATGAGTAATAAGTAGTTTTTTTTTCATTTGTCTGTTTATTTACTATTCCCTTATTTTTATTTAGTTATCTTATTTTTCTTGTTTCCTTTCAAATTTTATGTTCTTAGATATTCACCACCACGAATGAATAGGAAGGCGATAGGGACAGATGGGTTGGTGGTGGGGGAGCCTTCCATTCACTAAGCTCTACTATCGCTTATTTTTATTTAGTTACTTATGTTATTTTTTCTTGTTTCCTTTCTAATTTTATGTTCTTAAATATTCCTTCACTACCACGAATGAATAGGAGAGCGTTAGGGACAAATGGGTTGGTGGGGGTAGAGTCTTCCATTCCATTCATTGTGGTCTGCTATCTCTATGAAGTGTCTTGACACTTCATCTAATACTTTCACTATCAATTTCTGCAACATTCGTGGCCTTCGTTCTAATTTTCAATCTGTGGAACACCACCTCTCCTCTACTAAACCTCATCTTCTCTTCCTAACCGAAACACAGTTGTCTGCGACTACTGACAGCAGCCCCTTTTCTGTTCCCTCCTACTTGCTCTATCCTCATTTTCAATCCAAAGCTGGATGTTGCGCATACGTGCGTAACGACACCACTTGCTCTCGTGCCCACAATCTTGAATCTTCAGAATTTTCTACCATCTGGCTAAGACTTCAATGTCACTCTCTAACTAAATTCATCTGTGCTGTATACCTCTCACCTAATTCCTCTGACTATGTAAAATTCTTTGACTATTTGACTTCCAAGGTGGAGCACATCTTATCTCACTTTCCTTTTGCTGAGATCTCCATTTTAGGGATTTCAATGTTCACCACCAGCTTTGGCTTTCATCTTCTTTCACTGACCAACCTGGTGAACAAACCTTCAACTTTGCTATCCTTCATGACCTAGAGCAGCTAGTGAAGTTCCCTACCCGTATTCCTGACCGCCTTGGAGACACGCCCAACATTCTTGATCTTTTCCTAACCTCCAACCCTTCTGCTTACTCTGTTAAACTTTCCTCTCCGTTGGGCTCCTCCGACCACAATCTAATTTCCGTTACCAGTTCTATCACTCCAGTGCAGCCTCAGGACCCGCCTAAGCGGAGGTGCTTCTGGCATTTTAACTCTGCTAAGTGGGAGGAACTAAGGCAGTACTATTCTGATTTCCTTGGGATGATTATTGTTTTCATGTCAGAGATCCTTCTCTTTGTGCCGAGCGCATAACAGAGGTGATTATCTCTGGCATGGAGCTATACATTCCTCATACTTTCTCTAACCCTAAAGCTAAAAAGCCTTGGTTTAACTCTGCTTGTTCTCGTGCTGTCAATGATAGAGAGGCGGCTCACAAACGGTTCCGTAGCCATCCAACTGCTGAAACTCATGCCCTATATATTTCTGCCCGTAATCATGCCAAATCTATTCTCCAACTTACTAAAAACTCTTTCATCAATAGAAAATGTCAAAGTCTTTCCAATTCTAACTCCTCTCGAGATTTCTGGCATCTAGCCAATAATATCTCTAACAACTTTACTTCTTCGTCTTTCCCTCCTTTACTTCATCCAGATGGCTCTACAGCTGTCTCTTCTTTTCTAAAGCTGAACTCTTCGCTCAAACCTTTGCTACCAACTCAACTTTGGATGATTCTGGGCATATTCCTCCTACTCCTCCACCCTCTGACTACTTCATCCCTAAAATTAAAATTCTTTATAAAGACGTTTTCCTGGCCCTCTCTGGCCTTGATTCTCGGAAGGCTTACGGTCCGGATGGAGTCCCTCCTGTTGTTCTCAAAAACTGTGCTTCCGAACTCGCTCACTGCCTGGTCAAACTCTTTCATCTGTGTCTCTCTACTTCTATTTATCCTTCTTGCTGGAAGTTTGCTCACATTCAACCTGTCCCTAAAAAAGGTGACCACTCCAATCCTTCTAACTACCGCCCTATAGCTTTGATTTCCTGCCTTTCTAAAGCCTTTGAGTCTATCCTTAATAGGAAGATAATGAGGCATCTATCAGCTCACAACCTTCTCTCTGATTGCCAGTATGGTTTCCGTAAAGGCAGATCTACTGGTGATCTTCTTACTTTCCTAACTGAATCTTGGTCATCCTCTTTTAGGGACTTCGGTGAAACCTTTGCTGTCGGCCTTGACATATCGAAAGCCTTCGATAGAGTCTGGCACAAATCTTTAATTTCTAAACTACCCTCCTACGGATTCTATCCTTCTCTCTGTACCTTCATCTCCAGTTTCCTTTCCGATCGTTCTATTGCTGCTGTAGTAGACGGTCACTGTTCTTCCCTAAAACTATCAACAGTGGTGTTCCACAGGGTTCTGTCCTATCACCCACTCTCTTTCTATTATTCATCAATGATCTCCTAAATCTGACTCAATGCCCTATCCACTCCTATGCTGATGATACCACCCTGCATTATTCAACAGCGTTCAACAGACGCCCAACCCAACAACAATTAAATGACTCAAGGCGAGATGCTATAGGACGCCTAACTTCTGATCTTTCACTTGTTTCTGATTGGGGCAGAGAAAACCTGGTTTTGTTCAATGCCTCAAAAACTCAATTTCTACAACTATCTACTCGACATAACCTTCCAGACAACTATCCTCTCTTCTTCAATAACACTCAACTTCCCTCTCCTCTACATTAAACACACTCGGTCTATCCTTCACTAAAAATCTAAACTGGAAATTTCACATCTCTACTCTTGCTAAATCAGCTTCCAAGAAGTTAGGTGTCCTATGGCGTCTTCGTCCATTTTCTCTCCCTCCCAGCTGCTTGCTCTGTACAAGGGCCTTATCCGCCCGTGTATGGAGTATGGCTCTCATGTCTGGGGGATCCACACACAGCTTTACTAAACAAGGTGGAATCTAAAGCTTTTCGTCTTATCAACTCTTCTCCTCTAACTGACTGTCTTGATTCTTTAAGTCACCGCCGCAATGTTGCATCTTTATCTGTCTTCTACCGCTGTTTTCATGCTGTCTGCTCTTCTGAACTTGCTAACTGCATGCCTTCCCCCCTCCTGCGGCCTCGCTGCACAAGACTCTCTACTTCTTCTCATCCCTATTCTGTCCATCTTCCTAATGCAAGAGTTAACCAGTATCTTCACTCCTTCATTCCCTACACTGGTAAACTCTGGAACTCTCTACCTGTGTCTGTATTTCCACCTGCCTATGACTTAAACTCTTTCAAAAGAGGAGTGTCAAGACACCTCTTACGTTAACTGGACCCTCCTTTTAGATTTTTCTGTTTTTTTCTCTTTCTACTTTTCTTTTAACAGGGCCTGGCAACCAGCGGGATTTTTTTTTTTCCAACACTGTGTTTGCCCTTGGCCAGTGCCCTTGTAATGTAAAAAAAAAAAAAAAAAAAAAAAAAAAGAAGCAGCTTTTATTTCCCCTGTGATGTTCTATTCCATATTTATGGGTGAGTGGGTGGGGTGGGGTGGGGAGATGCCTTCCCTTCATTGTATTGTGTTATCCTATTACCAGTGTGCAACAGTGTTAATCCTTTGTAGTTTGTGTAGAGCATGTCATTAAGCAGCTGAGGAAAGAATTTAGAGGGATTTTCGATATCTGCTTTGTAATCCTTTCTGACTTTGTCCTCTAAATACATCCACGTGTATTGGAATAAAGACTGGTGAATGAATGGGTAAGGGAAAACTGGCCAAAAATGAAAAGATAAACAAACATTCATGATAGAAAGTACAGGAACCCCTTTTGTTTTGCCTTCCCTTCTGAATAAGTATGTTAATTTCTCTTCTCCATTAAAAAAAAAGTAAATAAATTAATAGAATATCAAACAGAAATTCATGATACAAAGCAAAATAATTCCTTCTTCTGTCTTCCCTTCCTCTTAAAACAAATATGTTAATTTCTCTTCCCCACTTAAAAAATTACAAAAAGAAGTAAATAGATGAATAGAATAGCAAACATAAATTCATGATGTAAAGCACAACAACTCCTTTTGTTTTGCCTTTCCATCAAGATAGATATGTTAACTTCTCTCCCGTACTTGAAAAAAAAACTATTAAAAAGTAGAAAATCAATTAGTAGAATAGTAAACAGAAATTTGTGATATAAAGAACAATAATTACTTCCTCTATCTTCCCTTCCCCTCAAAATAGACATGTTAATTTCTTTCCCTCACTTCAAAAACTACTAAAAAAGAACAGCAAAAAATAAATTAATAGAATAGTAAACAGAAATTCATGATACAAAGTACAGTTAACTCCTTATGTAATAGTAGTAGTAGTAATAGTAGTAGTTGTTGTTGTTGTTGTTGTTGTTGTTTGTTGTTATTTTTGCTGTTGTTGTGGTTGTTATTATCATTTTTATTGTTGATATTTTTGTTGTTGTTCTTGTTGTTGTCATTATAGTTTTTGTTTGTTTGTTTGTTTGTTTGTTTGTTGTTGTTGTAGTTGGGCAAGTAGTTTGTTTCTATGTATTTTGATGTCTTTTTTTATATATTTTTGAAGGGAACTTTTCTGTAATGTACCTTATTAGGGGAGGAGAAGAGATATTATACTTGTTTTTAGAGATTTTTGGTATATTTTATGGTAACCTTAGATCGACCCTCTTGATTTTATTTTTGTATTTTGTATTTTTGAGGAGGGGAAGAGAAAATATTTTAATGTACTGGAGGGGAGGAGACGAAATTTATCTATACTACCTACTCTTTCCTAACCCCTTCAGTACCATGACACGTTTCCTTATCTATCCTGCTTACTATTTTGGTGATTTTATACAGGCTTCAGAAACTCATGTGAGGCTTGAAATAGTGAAGACTGTGGCTATTAATCTTCTGATCTCCATAGACCCTTCCCAATGTCAATAAAATGGTCGAATACTCAAAAAAATTAATAGATCAATAAACTCAAGGTAGAATTGTGTCCCAGTACTGAAGGGGTTAATGTACTGAAGGACAGGAGAGAAGTTTATCTGTACTGTTGACTTTTTTTTTAAGAATTTCGATGTCTTTTATGTATCTTTGTTATTCTGTTCATTTATCTACTTCTGGTTTTTTTGTAGTTTTTAATTTTTAGATGGGGGAATAAAAATTAACAACCAACAACAACAACAACAACAACAACAACAACAGCACCCACAACAACACTACCGTTAATAGAACAAAAAACACACACACAAAAAAAGCACGAAATATTGACGTCATAAAAGAACCAAATAGAATAAAAAAAGTAAAAGAAAAACGAAGGAAATAAAAAAACAGAAAAAAAACCAGTGGTGCACTTAATTAAATACCTGAATGCCACCTGAGAGAGAGAGAGAGAGAGAGAGAGAGAGAGAGAGAGAGAGAGAGAGAGAGAGAGAGAGAGAGAGAGAGAGATTGAAAAAGGAGAAAGGAGGGGGAGGTATAGGGGAGGTGGATAAGGGCAGGTATGTTATGTAAAGGCAAGGAATAGAAGGATATGGAGGACGTTGTTATTGGAAATGGGAGATGTATGGACAGGTGGGGAGAGGGGAGAGGGGAGAGTGGAGGTGAGAGAAGGGGAGAGAGAGAGGAACATAAAAGGAGAGAGTGAGAGGAGAGAATATATGATAAATGGTATGTAAAGAATATAGAAGTTGTGAAAGAGAGAAAGGATTTATGACTAGGAGAGATCTGATGAAAGATGTAATTAAAAACATATATGAATTGTAAAAGAATATGGGAGTAAAAGAGAGAGAGAGAGAGAGAGAGAGAGAGAGAGAGAGAGAGAGAGAGAGAGAGAGAGAGAGATGGATAAAAGGAAGGATGTAAGGGCAGAGTATGGTAAGTTGGATGAGAGTAAGTGATGATTCTATGGGGAGCTTTCAAAGAAGATTACACAAATTTATGCATGAGGATGATAGGTGGAAATAAGGAGGCATGTTTTATAAGGAAACTGCCGCGTGTAAGCCTCTTCCTTTCGTAGCTTCCCTTGTTATCTTACATTCTTTTCTCGTGTTCTCATAAGGAAGGTGTGTCAAAAGGTGATGCTGTAGACTGCTTCTTAATTACTTATTTTGCTGTATTGTTGTATTGGAGAGGTTCAAATAAGCCTACGTGTTTTATATATAGGCCTCGTGTCTTCTTGAAGCTTCCCTTTTTTTTTTTTCGTTTTTAAGTGGAAGATGCGAATAGGTAGAAAAGGAATGAAGGGATGAAGAAAAACGGATGATGAAAGGAAACAGGAAGGAAGATAGACACTGCAGATCTATAGGGAATGTTGTGAAAAGGTGGAAAGAAGATGAAGATATGAAGAAAAGTAGATGATAAAAGAAGAAAGGAAGGAAAATAGAATGAAAAGATGAAGAAAATGGATAATGAAAGGAGATGGGAAAGAAGATAGACACCACAAACCTTAAAAAATGTTGAGAAAGGATGAAAATAAGATGAAGATATATAGAAAAAAAGATGAAAGAAGAAAGGAAAGAAAATGGAATGAAAAGATGAAGAAAATGGATAATGAAAGGATATAGAAAATAAGATAGACACCACAAACCTAGAGAACGTTACAAAAGACCAGAATTAAGATGAAGACATGAAGAAAAGTACATGACGAGAGAAAATAGAAAGAAAAATGAAATGAAAAAATAAAGAAAATGGATAATGAAAGGAGATAAAAAGGAAGATAAACACCACAAACCTAGAGAATGTAATAAAAGACCAGAATTAAGATAAAGATACGATAAAAATAAAAAAAAAAAACTAGACGAAAGGCGATAGGAAGAGAGATGGACGCTGCGAGAACCTAGGGAATGTTTAAAGAGAGAAAAGGGTGATGGAAGGAGTTAAATATGTAGATGAAGGCGAAGTAGGGCTGAGTGAGTGGAGTGCGTGGGGGGAGGAGGAGGAGGAAGGAGAGAGAAGGGATGAGGAAAGGAAGGAAGGAGGAAGGGAGGTAGGTGATGTAATAGTCTGGAAACACATACCTGGACTTCCTCTCTATTGCAAAGGAAGAGGATTCGACGCATCCCCGGCACTAAATTGGCTGTCTTTTTTTACAATCCTCCAGCTTAACTTTCCTTCTTACTTCTGCTGGAGTGCTAAACTATAATACCCAATTTTATATACCCTTCCGCCCTTTTATTTATTTTTTTTTTTTGTCTCTTTTTGCGAGTGTGTGTTTGTCTTGGTTTGTCTGTCTCGTTCACGCGTTAGAATGTAATAGTAGTGGTGATTGGAAGAGTTGCTGATAAAGGAGGGAAGAATGAGGTAGAAAGAAATAAGGATAGGAAAGATAGGAAAGAAAAAGAAAGAAAAAATGAGGAATTGGAAGAGGAGGAGGAGGAGGAGGAGTAGGAAAATTAATGTAATAGTTGTTGATTAATGAGGGAAGGATGAGGTAGAAAGAAATAAGGATAAGAAAGATAGGAAAGAAAAATAAAGAAAATGAGGAATTGGAGGAGGAGGAGAAGGGGGAGAAGGAGAAAGAAAATGAATGTAATAGTTGTTAATAAATGAGGCAAGGAAGAGTTAGAAAGAAAGAAGGAAAGAAAACAAAGGAAGATAAAAGAAAGAAAAGGAGGAGGAGGAGGAGGAAAAGGAATGTAATAGTAGCAGTGATGATGGTAATAGGTGTTAATAAATGAGGCAGTGAAGAGATAGAAAGAAAGAGAGAAGGGAAAGATAGGAAGGAAAAAGTAAAGAAAAGGAGGAACTGGAGGAGGAGGAGGAGGAGGTGGAGAAGAAAAAGAAAAATAAACAAAAGAAGTACAAAGAAAGAGAGAAAGAGAAAAAAGAACAAACAAGAACAAGAGCAAAAGAAGAAAACATAGCGTGTTGCAAAAAAGAAAAGAAAAAAGAAAAAAATCTAAGAAAAAAAAACGTAACGTGTATTATTGAACCAGACAACACACACACACACACACACACACACACACACACACACACACACACACACACACTACTACTACTACTACTACTACTACTACTACCATCTACCAACCTATTTACACCCTTAATTACCTCCGTCACTCAACAAGGGGGAAGACAGGGAGGAAGGCAGGGAGGGAGGGATGGAGAGGAAAGCATATTGGCGGCGCTGCGGGTCCGTGGCGTCAGGAGGCGGCGGCGAGAGGGCTGCTGGAGTCAATAGGAGAGGTAATGACTTGCTTCGTTTCTACCACCAATGTTTGCCTTTTGTGTTTGCCTGTTTGTCTGCCTCCCGCGTGTGTGTGTGCGTGAATCTCAGCTTGCTTTTATTACGGTGCTTGTGGGAGTGTGGGAAAGGGAACGGAGAAGTAATGTGGAGGGATATGAGTAGGGAAGTTGTGAAAGAGGAGGAGGAGGAAAATGAGAAGGAAAAAAACGGAATAGGTTGAAAGGAAAGGGAAGCTAGAAAATGAAAGGATAGATAGATAGAAAGATACAGGAAGAAGGGAAGATGGGAAGGAAGGGGATGTTTAAAGAAATAAGGACGGGAGGAGAAAGATTAGGGCAGTTGTGAAAGAGGAGAATGAAAGTGAGTAGAGGAAGAGAAGAAAGAAAGGAATAGAGTGAGAAGAAAGGGAAGCATGTTTAGAGAGAGATGGAAGGAAAACAAAGAAGAGGGATAGATAGGAAGGTAAGGGAAGAAGAAGGAAGAAAGGAATAGGATGTTTAAAGATATAAGGTAGGAAGGAGAAAGGGAAGGGAGAGAGAATGTGGAGAGATGGAAGGGAAACAAGGAAGAAGGATACATAGGGAAGAAGGGAAGGAAGAAATGAAGAGGATGTTTAAAGAAATAAAAAAGGGAGGAAGGGAGAGGAAAGAGGAAATAAGAAGTGGAAAGCCAGTTGTGAAAGATGAGAATGAAGATGAATAGAGAAAAAAAGGAAAAAGTCTGAACGGAAAGGGAAAAGAAAAAAAAGATATTGATAGAAAAGTAAGAGAAGAAGAGAAGGAAGAAAGGAAGACGATATTTAAGAAAGGAAGAAAAGTAAGAATGGAAAATAAATGTTTAACAGGATAAGGAAGGAAAGGAAGACACGAAGGAAGAAGGAAAAAGAACTATGAGGAAAAACTAAGGGAAAAATGAGGAAATGTGGAGAAAGAAAGGGAAGAAGAAAAGTGTGGATGTGAGAGGAAAGAAGAGGAAATTAGGAGGAAAAGTTGAGAAAGAAAAGAGAAGGAAAGGAATGAGGGAGAAAACTAAGCAGTATCTTCGTAAATCGTGTGTGTGTGTGTGTATGTGTGTGTGTGTGTGTGTGTGTGTGTGTGTGTGTGTGTGTGTGTGTGTGTATGTGTGTGTGTGTGTTTAGTGAGTTTGCTCCTTAATCTTTCTTTTCCTCTCACTTTTCTCATTTACTGTCTTTTGTTTCCTTCCTCCTCCTCCTCCTCCTCCTCCTCCTCCTCCTCCTCCTCCTCCTCCTCATTTAACTTAGGTTGGAATACTTCCTTATTTTCCTCTTCAATTTTTCTTCCTTCCTACCTCATGAAGAGAGAGAGAGAGAGAGAGAGAGAGAGAGAGAGAGAGAGAGAGCTAGGAAACAAAAGAGGAAAAGGAGAAAGGAGTTAAAATGCGAAGGAAGATCAACAACAAGTGAAGCAAATCTAGGAGGAGGAGGAGGAGGAGGAGAAGAAGAAGAAGAAGAAGAAGAAGAAGAAGAAGAAGAAGAAGAAGAAGAAGAAGAAGAAGAAAAAGAAAAAGAGGGAAGAGAACAAGAACCTTGCTCTATTTAGGATCAGAAGAGAAGCAAGAGGATAAGGAAGAAGAGGAATTCGGGAGGAGAAGGAGGTGTGTAGAGATGAGAAAAGGAAGAGAGGAGGAGGAGGAGGAGGAGGAGGAGGAGGAGGAAGAGGAGGCGTAGCACGTGAAGACGGAAGGAATAAGAACAGAAAGATAATAACAAGAAGTGGTGCGTGAGGTGTAGTCAAGATGAAGAGGAGGAGAAGGAGGAGGAAGAAGAGGAGGAGGAGAAGGAGGAGGAGGAAGAGGAAGAATAAGAAGATATGAGAAGATAAGAAGATAACTGTTTTGTTTTGGTTGGGGAATGGAAAGTACTAAGGGAGAGAGAGAGAGAGAGAGAGAGAGAGAGAGAGAGAGAGAGAGAGAGAGAGAGAGACAGACAGACAGACAGACAGACAGACAGACAGACTAACACTCTCTCTCATTAACAACGTCAATTTTCTTCATCAATAACTTCACTTCGTAGTAACTAATTAGTGGGGACAACATCTCCTCCTCTTCCTCCTCCTCCTCCTCCTCCTCCTCCTCCTCCTCCTCCTCCTCCTCCTCCTCCTCTTCTTAGGCCACTGACCCCTGAGTCTAAGCAAAATCTTCCCTCACTTCCCTTCCCCTCTCCCTCACCTTGACCTGTTTAAAAAGAGGGACAAAACTGAGAGGAAAAATGAAGCTTTATAAATCGTGTTCTGAGGGGAAAGGAGGGATGGAGGAAAGGAGGGAGGGAAGGATGGAGAGAAAGGGAAAAGGAAAGAGGGAATGGGAAGGAAGGGAAAAAATGCAAG
Source organism: Portunus trituberculatus (assembly GCF_017591435.1). Classification (NCBI taxonomy): domain Eukaryota; kingdom Metazoa; phylum Arthropoda; class Malacostraca; order Decapoda; family Portunidae; genus Portunus; species Portunus trituberculatus. Next base: position 20,850,196 of record NC_059304.1, read on the forward strand.
GGGAAAAAAGGGGAAGAATGCAAGAGGTTTTGAAGGGAAGGGGAGAGTTTGAGGAAAGAGAGGGAAAGGGTGGAGGAGGAAAAGAAGAGGAAATGAGGTGATATGGAGAGAGAGATATTGAAGGTGTTAGACAAGATAAACAGGAAGTCTGGAACATAAGTCTCTCTCTCTCTCTCTCTCTCTCTCTCTCTCTCTCTCTCTCTCTCTCTCTCTCTCTCTCTCTCTCTCTCTCTCTCTCTCTCTCTCTCTCTCGTTTTCTTTGATTTTCTCTCTTATTTGTATCATCATCATCATCATTATCATCATCATCATTATCATCATTATCATCATCATCATCTGCCTTTTTCTTCAGTCCCTAAATTCTCTTTCTTCCTTCTTCTTCTTCTTCTTCTTCTTCTTCTTCTTCTTCTTCTTCTTCTTCTTCTTCTTCTTCTTCTTCTTCTTCTTCTTAATGGCCTTCCTTCTTGTCCTCCTTTTCCTCTTTCTTCCTCTCTTCCTTCTAATTTCATCGTTTTTCTACAATCTCTTTCGTCTTCTTCCTCTTAATTTTCTTCCTCCTCCTCCTCCTCCTCCTCCTCCTCCTCCTCCTCCTCCTCCTCCTCCTCCTCCTCCTCCTCTCCTCCTCCTCCTCCTCTTCCTCCTCCTTCTCCTTCTCTACCTCCTCCACCTTCTCTTCCTTCTCCTTCTCCTCCTCCTCCAAGTCAACAAATCGACAAACATACGCCTACACACACACACACACACACACACACACACACACACACACACACACACACACACACACACACACACACACACACACGTACGCATACAAACACACACGTATATTCATTAGCACACTTACGTAGGTACATAACACACACACACACACACACACACACACACACACACACACACACACACACACACACACACCATGTAGTGTAGGATGACACGCAAAATCTTAAAGCGTTCCACATTCCACGTTCGTGAAGCTTGG
>NC_059304.1:20856174-20891174 GCF_017591435.1 Portunus trituberculatus
CAAGAGTAGAGATGTGAAATTTCCAGTTTAGATTTTTAGTGAAGGATAGACCGAGTGTGTTTAATGTAGAGGAGAGGGAAGTTGAGTGTTATTGAAGAAGAGAGGATAGTTGTCTGGAAGGTTATGTCGAGTAGATAGTTGTAGAAATTGAGTTTTTGAGGCATTGAACAAAACCAGGTTTCTCTGCCCCAATCAGAAACAAGTGAAAGATCAGAAGTTAGGCGTCCTATAGCATCTCGCCTTGAGTCATTTAATTGTTGTTGGGTTGGGCGTCTGTTGAACGCTGTTGAATAATGCAGGGTGGTATCATCAGCATAGGAGTGGATAGGGCATTGAGTCAGATTTAGGAGATCATTGATGAATAATAGAAAGAGAGTGGGTGATAGGACAGAACCCTGTGGAACACCACTGTTGATAGTTTTAGGGAAGAACAGTGACCGTCTACTACAGCAGCAATAGAACGATCGGAAAGGAAACTGGAGATGAAGGTACAGAGAGAAGGATAGAATCCGTAGGAGGGTAGTTTAGAAATTAAAGATTTGTGCCAGACTCTATCGAAGGCTTTCGATATGTCAAGGCCGACAGCAAAGGTTTCACCGAAGTCCCTAAAGAGGATGACCAAGATTCAGTTAGGAAAGTAAGAAGATCACCAGTAGATCTGCCTTTACGGAAACCATACTGGCAATCAGAGAGAAGGTTGTGAGCTGATAGATGCCTCATTATCTTCCTATTAAGGATAGACTCAAAGGCTTTAGAAAGGCAGGAAATCAAAGCTATAGGGCGGTAGTTAGAAGGATTGGAGTGGTCACCTTTTTAGGGACAGGTTGAATGTGAGCAAACTTCCAGCAAGAAGGATAAATAGAAGTAGAGAGACACAGATGAAAGAGTTTGACCAGGCAGTGAGCGAGTTCGGAAGCACAGTTTTGAGAACAACAGGAGGGACTCCATCCGGACCGTAAGCCTTCCGAGAATCAAGGCCAGAGAGGGCCAGGAAAACGTCTTTATAAAGAATTTTAATTTTAGGGATGAAGTAGTCAGAGGGTGGAGGAGTAGGAGGAATATGCCCAGAATCATCCAAAGTTGAGTTGGTAGCAAAGGTTTGAGCGAAGAGTTCAGCTTTAGAAAAGAAGAGACAGCTGTAGAGCCATCTGGATGAAGTAAAGGAGGGAAAGACGAAGAAGTAAAGTTGTTAGAGATATTATTGGCTAGATGCCAGAAATCTCGAGAGGAGTTAGAATTGGAAAGACTTTGACATTTTCTATTGATGAAAGAGTTTTTAGTAAGTTGGAGAATAGATTTGGCATGATTACGGGCAGAAATATATAGGGCATGAGTTTCAGCAGTTGGATGGCTACGGAACCGTTTGTGAGCCGCCTCTCTATCATTGACAGCACGAGAACAAGCAGAGTTAAACCAAGGCTTTTTAGCTTTAGGGTTAGAGAAAGTATGAGGAATGTATAGCTCCATGCCAGAGATAATCACCTCTGTTATGCGCTCGGCACAAAGAGAAGGATCTCTGACATGAAAACAATAATCATCCCAAGGAAATCAGAATAGTACTGCCTTAGTTCCTCCCACTTAGCAGAGTTAAAATGCCAGAAGCACCTCCGCTTAGGCGGGTCCTGAGGCTGCACTGGAGTGATAGAACTGGTAACGGAAATTAGATTGTGGTCGGAGGAGCCCAACGGAGAGGAAAGTTTAACAGAGTAAGCAGAAGGGTTGGAGGTTAGGAAAAGATCAAGAATGTTGGGCGTGTCTCCAAGGCGGTCAGGAATACGGGTAGGGAACTTCACTAGCTGCTCTAGGTCATGAAGGATAGCAAAGTTGAAGGTTTGTTCACCAGGTTGGTCAGTGAAAGAAGATGAAAGCCAAAGCTGGTGGTGAACATTGAAATCCCTAAAATGGAGATCTCAGCAAAAGGAAAGTGAGATAAGATGTGCTCCACCTTGGAAGTCAAATAGTCAAAGAATTTTACATAGTCAGAGGAATTAGGTGAGAGGTATACAGCACAGATGAATTTAGTTAGAGAGTGACATTGAAGTCTTAGCCAGATGGTAGAAAATTCTGAAGATTCAAGATTGTGGGCACGAGAGCAAGTGGTGTCGTTACGCACGTATGCGCAACATCCAGCTTTGGATTGAAAATGAGGATAGAGCAAGTAGGAGGGAACAGAAAAGGGGCTGCTGTCAGTAGTCACAGACAACTGTGTTTCAGTTAGGAAGAGAAGATGAGGTTTAGTAGAGGAGAGGTGGTGTTCCACAGATTGAAAATTAGAACGAAGGCCACGAATGTTGCAGAAATTGATAGTGAAAGTATTAGATGAAGTGTCAAGACACCCAAGGTCGACAGCAGAGGGCAGTCCGACCTGGGGACATTTATGGTCCCCTCCCCAGAGGGGGACTCCGAGGCAGGGCGTGGTGAAGCCATTATTAAATTTTGATTTGAAGAGAGTGTAAAAGTGTAAGGTGTTGTAGTGTAGTGTAGGAAGTAGTAGAAGTTGTCTTTAGAGGGCAGGCTGCAGCTGCTCAATTGTATAAATGAGACCACAAAGGGAACCGGGAAGAGAGGACACGGGGAATCACTCAGTCTGCAGCACTGCCTACATCCCCGTAAGTACCTCTCCTGGAGTATTCCACCGGGCGGCAGGTGACTACTGCCTACTACTGACTACTACTACTGCTTGTGTTGTTCATGTATTAAAATTCTCCAGTTAATTTTTTTTGTTATATTTTTCTATTTTTTTCGAAGTTTTCTATTATGTTATCTATTATCTTACTTCTGTTATCGTTATCTTGCTCCTCTCGATTTTGGTGTTAGTTTGTGTTATCTGGTTTTTTTTTGTGTGTGTGTGTTATGTGTCCTGGTATCTGTTCTTTCCTTTGTTCTTGTTATCTTTTCTTTTTCTTTTTTTTCTCTTACTTTTTATCATCGCTATCTTTCTTGTCTTGATTTTTCTTTGTGTTACTTTGTGTTGTCTGTTCTTCTGTGTGTGTTATGTGTCTTGGCATGTGTTCTTTTGTTGGTTCTTGTTATCTTTTTTGTCCTTTTTGTCTTACTGTTATCATCGCTATATTTCTTGTCTTGATTTTCCTTTGTGTTACTTTGTTTTATTTGTTCTTGTATGTGTGTGTGTGTGTGTGTGTGTGTGTGTGTGTGTGTGTTCTGTGTCTCGGCATTTGTTCTTTTCTTTATTCTTGTTATTTTTTTTTTGTCTTACTTTTATTTATCATCGCTATCATTCTTGTCTTGATTTTCCTTTTGTCATTCAAGTTTGTGGCGTGACTTTGTGTTGTAGTGTTAGTTTTTTTTGTGTGTGTGTGTTTTCCCAGCATGTGACTTAGTTGATATGCAACACTTGAGCTTTCATTTGTTGCTCTTCTTGTCATTTTTTTTTCTTTCATATGTGTTGTGTTGGTTTTGTGTTTTTGTGTTTTTCCCAGTATGTGTCTTTAAGTTAATATGCAACACTCGGCTTTCATTTGTTGCTGTTTTTGTTATTTTTTGTTCTTTTATTAACATATGTTCTGGTGTTTTCTTTCATATATGTTGTGTTGATTTTTAAATGTTTTTGTTTTTTCCTAGCATGTGTCTTTAAGTTAATATGCAACACCTGAGCTTTCATTTTTTTTTTCTTTGACTAATTTGTGTTTTTTTTTTTTTTTTAATCATAGGTGTTGTACTGTTAGTTAGTTTTGTTAATATGCAACACTCGGCTTTCATTTGCTGCTTTTCTTGTATTTTTTTTCCTTTTATTAACTTGTTCTTGTGGGTTTTCCTTATCGTATGTGTTGTGGCGTTAGTTTGCTTTTGTTTTAATGTTATTTTTCCCAGTATGTGTTTTAAGTTAATACGCAACACTCGACTTTCATTTGTTGCTTTTCTTGTCTTTTTCTTCTTTTACAAACTTGTGTCCTCGTGTTTTTTTCTTCATGTGTTGTGTTGGCTTTTGTATTTATGTGTTTTTCCCAGTATGTGTCTAAGTTAATACGCAACACTGAGCTTTCATTTGCTGCTTTTATGCCCTTTGTGTGTAAATCCATTCCGTTTTTTTTTTTATTTCGTTTTCATTTCTTTTCTTCCTCTCTCTTTCTTTTTTCAGGCTTCGTTGCTAATTTCCTGTTGCTTTTCGTCTTTACAAAACGTCACACATATCACTAACTTTTTTTCCTCACTTTTCCTTTTTTTTCTGTTAGTTTATCTGTATCTCTGACTTTTGCCCACATCTCTCTCTCTCTCTCTCTGTTCACATTTATTCCTGCGATCAATTTTTTTCTTCCTCTTTCTAGCTTATATGCAAATTACCTCTTACATTTTCTTCACCCCAAAGTGCTGCGTTCGCTTTTACTCTTTCCACTGTTGTCTTTTTTTTCTTCTTGTTAAAGTTTATATCTATCTCTGACCTTTAATCTCTCTCTCTCTCTCTCTCTCTCTCTCTCTCTCTCTCTCTCTCTCTCTCTCTCTCTCTCTCTCTCTCTCTCTCTCTCTCTCTCTCTCTCTCTCTCTCTCTCTCTCTCTCTCTCTCTCTCTCTCTCTCTCTCTCTCTCTCTCTCTCTCTCTCTCTCTCTCTCTCTCTCTCTCTGCATGCCTGTTTGTTCCATGATCTTTATTTTTCATTCATGTTCACTGTTATACTATCTATTTTCATCAGTGACAATTCCTCCTCTGTTTCCTGCCCTGATTTTCCCTCCCTCCGTGCTCATTCTCACTGTCTTTCTAGCTACATTCTACATTCATCAATACTGCACATGTCTCCTCCATTATTTCCTAGTGATTGAATGTTTCCTGAACGTTTAAGTGTTTTTTTTACATTTTGCACTGGGTAACTTTTTATTGTTTTTTTTTTTACATATATACGTTTTTCTTTTTATTCTGTTTTGTGTTTGTAGATGGTTTTAATTTGCTGTTGCTGTTGTTGTTGTTGTTGTTGTTGTTGTTGTTGTTGTTGTTGTTTGATGTTGTTTCTCGTGTGTTTTTTTTTTTTTTTTAGGGTTATTTGTTTGTTATGTGTTGTGTGTGTGTTGTTTTAATATGTTGTTGTTGTTGTTGTTTTTCACTTTATTTACTTATCTATTTATTTATTTATTTATTTATTTTTCTCTTCGTTTATTCATTTCACATTTTTTTTCTTTTTCTAATTAGCGGTTTATTATTTATTGTGTGTTATTTCAATATTTTCTTCTTTTCTCTCAGTCAGTCGGTCAGTTAGTCAGTTAGTTCAGTCAGTCAGTCAGTCAGTCAGTTAGTTATTCAGTCAGTCAGTTATTCAGTCAGTCAGTCAATCAGTGAGTCAGTTAATTAGTCAGTCAAACAGTCAGTCAGTCAGTGAGTCATAATTCTCTTTCCCTCTTCCTTTGATCGTTTATGTTCATTATTTTTATCTTTATTTTTGTTTTTTATTTATTTTCAGTCATTGGTTTATGAGTAATTGTGTAATTGGTGTTGGTGTGCGAGTTTACATCCTCCTCCTGGCTTAGTTAATGGCTTTTTCCACCACCATCACCACCACCATCACCACCACCACCACCATCACTGCTACTACTACTTCTACTACTACTACTACTACTACTACTACTACTACTACTACTACTACTACTACTATCACCATCACCACTACCACCACCATTATAGTTGTAGTTAATGTTGTTGTTGTTGTTGTTGTTGTTGCGAAATTGTCTAGTGGACGAGGAGGCATCCCGTGTGAGATTAATGACCGAGGAAGAGGAGGAGGAGGAGGAGGAGGAGGAGGAGGAGGGTGGAGGAAACATCTGGCAGTTTTCCTTCCGTCTTTTTCCCTCCAAAATCTCTTCTCGAAACTCGCTTGATTTCACCAGTAAGATTTATACAAGAAATTTATTTATGTTGCGTGTGGCGGAGTGAGCCAGAAGAGGGATTTTACTCTCTCTCTCTCTCTCTCTCTCTCTCTCTCTCTCTCTCTCTCTCTCTCTCTCTCTCTCTCTCTCTCTCTCGTTAGTTATTACTTTTTCTCTCATTTTTGTCTATTTTTATAATCTATTATGTTTGTAGTACTTATTGTGATTTTTTTTATTATATATTTGTTTGTTTTTTACCTATTGTTCTTTGATAAGTGAAGAAAAGTGTGTGTGTGTGTGTGTGTGTGTGTGTGTGTGTGTGTGTGTGTGTGTGTGTGTGTGTGTGTGTGTCGATCAGTTTAGCTCTTAAAATCCTTCTCTACCTAAAGAAAAGAAATGAAAAGTAGATTGAGAAACAAATACAAAGGAAGAACAATGTTAGTGGAAAGACTTGAACAGACAGACATGTAGAGAGACAGACAGACAGACAGACAGACAGACAGACAGAAGTGGGGAGGTAAGCAGGCAAAACAGACAGAGGTAAAGAAAGATACACACACACACACACACACACACACATTATCTGACTCACCACCACCACCACTACCCTCACCACCACACAGAGAGAAAAAGAAAGAAAGAAAGAAAGAGATAGAAGAAGAGAGGATTGAGAAAAAGAAGAAAATAGAAGTTCTGTGCAAAATACTGATTGTAGAAAAATGACGTGCTCGATAAGATAAGAAAATTGAAAGGCTTGGAATAACGAAATGCTCTTGTTATCTTTGATTTCCTGTTTGTTTATTGAGTGGAATTAGCATTTTGAAAAGGCACACAGAGAAAAAACAAGAGAAAGAAATTAAATAAAATAAGATGACAAAAAAATAATGGTTGCGTGCCGGATATGAGAGAGAGAGAGAGAGAGAGACAGACAGACAGACAGACAGACAAAGAAAGAATAAAAAAAATTACTGTAAAAAATATTTGAAAACACGTTGAATATAAAAGGAAGACTTCAGAAAATGATATGAGAGTTGTGGCAAGCTTTTCATCTTTTTGCTTTGTGTATTGATGACTCGTGTAGCTCATCAATACTTCCCGGGACTAAATAAAAAGATGTGTGACTTTTGCCTGCATCCCTTGTTCTTGTTTCCCATTGGTTGTGTCCTGGGAAAGTAAAATAAACTGAAAACAAGACGAAATGAAATAAATAGTGGAAAATATTATTGATTTCTCTCTGTCTCTCTATTCTTTATCTATTTTTTATTTATTTATCTATTTATCTGTTTATCATCCCCAGTAAAATGAATTGATAGTGAAAAAAAGGAAAACTATACGAAATTAAATAAATAGTGGAAATATTAGTGACTTCTCTCTATCTCTCTGTTTGTATTTCTTTTATCTATTTACTTGTCTATCTATCTGTTTGCCATCTCCAATAAAAGAGTGAGATCATGCTTCGTCTTTTAACAGTTTCTTTAGACTTATTCATATTTGCATCTCTCTTTATTTAGTTATTTAAGAAGAAAACAAAGAAAAATGAGGGAATGATATGTTTCTTTCACTCATTTCTTATTTATTTCCGTTATCAATTGCAGAGAGAGAGAGAGAGAGAGAGAGAGAGAGAGAGAGATTAATGTGATGCTTTTAACTGGCTTTTATTCACTTACCTATTCATTTGCTTTCACGAACCATACATACGTGTAATCCATGAATTGTTGCAGAGAGAGAGAGAGAGAGAGAGCAACATTTTAGTAACTTCACGCAAAAAATTACAGATCTTGTCGAGGTTTCACACTTTCTTTAGTATTTCTATGTACTCTCTCTCTCTCTCTCTCTCTCTCTCTCTCTCTCTCTCTCTCTCTCTCTCTCTCTCTCTCTCTCTCTCTCTCTCTCTCTCTCTGTCTGTGTGCGTGTGTGTGTGTGTGTGTGTGTGTGTGTGTGTGTGTGTGTGTGTGTGTGTGTGTGTGTGTGTGTGTGTGTGTGTGTGTGTATGAGGAAAATACGAGAACTGAATAATAATGAGGAATGTATACTTCTTCAACCTCCTCCTCCTCCTCCTCTTCCTCCTCTTTTTCTTTTTCTTCTTCATCTTTTTCTTGCTCATGTTCATCTTGTTTTTTTTTGTTTTGTTGTTGTTGTTGTTGTTCTTCTTCTTCTTCTTCCTTTTTTCTTCTTTTTTTTTCTTTCCCATTATCGTTTTCCTCCTCCTCCTCCTCCTCCTCTTCTCCTCCTCCTCCTCCTCCTCCTCCTCCTCCTCCTCCTCCTCCTCCTCCTCCTCCTCCTTCTCCTCCTCCTCCTCCTTTTAGACTTGCATGAAGCGAGCAGACTCAGGGAAGCAGAAGAAAAGAAGAAATAAAAAATAGAGGAAGGCAGAAAGAAGCAATCATAATAGCAATAGCAATAGCGCCAGTAATAACCTTGAATGCACACTTTTTACACACCGTCTGCCACGAATTCTGCATCTCTCCTTCTTTCCTCCCTTCCAGATACCCTGCCCTGCCAGCGAGATAAGGCCACACACCCTGCCACCATGTCCTCTGCAAGCACTCTGCACACACTCTGCCAATAACCTTCTTCTTTCTTCCCCCTTCCAGATACCCTGCCCTGCCAGCGAGATAAGGCCACACCCTGCCACCATGTCCTCTGCAAGCACTCTGCAGACACTCTGCCAATAAACTCTTTCTTTCCTCCCCTTCCAGACACCCTGCCCTGCCAGCGAGATAAGGCCACACACTCTGCCACCAAGTCCTCTGCAAGCACTCGACAAGGTCACACACTCTGCCAATAACTTCTCTAAGGCCTTGCAAACCGATATCTCTCTGCAAGCCACGCCAGACCCTGCCACAAAGCATCCCCTTCATACCCTACCAGGAAGACACAAAACAGCTCATCTCTGCCAGCAAGCCCTGCTAACCCTGCCAAATTCACTATCAAAAAGTCGTGTCAGTTGGGACTTAATTATCAACACCCTGTCACCAGCACCCTGTCACCAGCACATCTAGACAGCCTCAGCAACGTCGCTTCTTATTGAGTCCCCTGTCAAGTTGGCTACAAGTCAGTTACTAGTAAGAGACAAGGCAAGTTACGAATCACCCACAACAACGCACGTCAAATCTCCACGTTACTTGGGTCACCGCCAGTCAACCCACAGCGTCACATCGCATCACAGGCCCGTCACGGATCAACACACGCGTCACTATCTGATACGCCCCGTCACAACCTTGTCTAACAGTATTCCAGGCCGCTGCATCACGCCACATTGATTCTAAGATCACTTCAGGTCTTCTCATTGTGTCTCAGTCCGTAACAAGAAGTAGCAGCTCGTCACAGCCTGTTTTAGACCACTTGGAGACATCACAGCCCACAGCAAGCTTATTACACGCCACACCCAATCCCAGCCTGACTTAGTTCCATATTCAGAAACACTTTGTTCACTCACCACGACTATTCTCCAAGGCCACAGAGGTGATTAGCGGGGTTTGCAAGAGTGTTTCTCCAGTTTATAATATAGAAATCTTGTCACTCTGCCTCTAGAACCGTGAAAACGCCTTAAGAGGTAAATTTTGATAAAGTCTTTTGAAATAGCGGAGGTAAAGCACAGAAAAGGTTGAGAATACGAGCCTTAGTCCCCAAAACAAGGGCATTGCAGGTGGAATACAAGCAATCAAGCATTCTTAATCCAATGTGACCACCAACAGCATATCCTATCCTCTCTTAACCCCAGAGCAAGATCACCACAGCCTTGCAGCGTTCAGAAGACCACCACAGTCTATCCCACCTTGTCTTATCCCTAAAAGAAGCCCAACACAGCCTCTCAATCCAGCAACAAACTGACACAGCCTCCTTTCTACGTGAGCAAATATCAACAGTCCATTCCAGCTTGCCACAGCCGTATGATAAAACCACCACAGCAACCTTGTCCTATCCGTAAAAGAAGCCCAACACAGCCTCTCAATCCAGCAACAAATTAACACAGCCTCCTTTCGATGCGAGCAAATATCAACAGCCTATTCCAGCATCCCACAACCATAAAATCAAGGCCAAAACAGCTTTTCTCAGCTTAAAACTAGAAAATCACAACCCGTTTCAATCTGTCACAACCCAGCACTGCCCATCCCAGCCTCTCAGAACCCCAGGACAAGCAAACCACAGTCTCTCAGCCGCACTTCAACGCCACCACAGCAAGACACGACGTACCACAGGCCATCTACTATCGACATCCCATCTCAGCTTGTCTCAGTCTGTCACAAGGCACCCTCAGCCCATCCCAGCCCGCCACACCCCGCAGCAATGTCTCCCGTGGGTGCAGGCGGGCCTCAGGTGGCGGCTGGGTCCCTGTTGGTGGCGTGTCTCGTGGCCCTCGCATCCCCAGTGCATCTCCAGGGTAAGTATTGATTGAGTAAATGATATTGCGCTGTCTTGAGCCTCATTTCCATATTGATTTCTTGATTGTGTGTGTGTGTGTGTGTGTGTGTGAGGGGAGAAGAGAGTTTTATTGGAGTGTGTTTGTGTGTTTTCTTTTTTTCTTTCTAGTTTATCTCTTCTCATCTTCTCCTTTTCCTTCATTTTCTTCTTTTTTTTTTCCTCTCCTCATTTTCTTGATTGTGTGTGTGTGAGGGAAGCAAGTTTTGTGTGTGTGTGTGTGTGTGTGTGTGTGTGTGTGTGTGTGTGTGTGTGTGTGTGTGTGTGTGTTTTCTTTCTTTTCCTTCTAGTTTTATCTCTTCTCATCTCCTTTTCCTTCATCCTCTCTTTTTTCTCCTCATTCGGCTCCCCCTTGCCTCCTTCTTCTCTTATCTTCCCTTCTCTTGTCTCTTCTTATTCTCTTTTTGCATTATTTTTCCGTTTTGTAATAGTGTCCCTAATATTTGAGGGAAATATGTGTGTGTGTGTGTGTGTGTGTGTGTGTGTGTGTGTGTGTGTGTGTGTGTGTGTGTGCAATCAGCATTTTTGTTCGTTGTTATCTTTTCTCTCTCTCTCTCTCTCTCTCTCTCTCTCTCTCTCTCTCTCTCTCTCTCTCTCTCTCTCTCTCTCTCTCTCTCTCTCTCTCTCTCTCTCTCTCATGTTGTTGCTTTCTTTCTTTTATTCGTCCATTTCTAAACAGCTGCTTTACATTACTGGCTGCCTCATGACTGTCTCTCTCTCTCTCTCTCTCTCTCTCTCTCTCTCTCTCTCTCTCTCTCTCTCTCTCTCTCTCTCTCTCTCTCTCTCTCTCTCTCTTTATTCTTCTTTCTTTCTATTTCTCTTTTTATATATTTTCTTCCTCTTTCTCCCTCTTTCCCCTTTTTCCTCTTCCTCTCTCTCTCTCTCTCTCTCTCTCTCTTTATTTTCTTTCTTTTCATCTTGCTTTTCATCTTGCTTTTCTTTTTTTTACTTTTTCATTGTTTTTTAAGTGTTGTTTATGTTTCGTGTTTTTGTTTTTATCTTTCTTTCTTTTATCTGTTCTCTTTATTCTCCCTTTTCTTTATTTTTTTTATGTTTATTTCTTTTCCTGTTTCTTCTTTTTTTTCGTCATCATCATCATCATCATCATCATCATTTTGTTATTGTTATGTTTTTTTTGTTATTTCTATTATCATTATCGTCTTTTTCTTCGTCTTTCTATTCTTCTTTTTATTCCTCCTCTTATTCCTCCTCCTCTTCCTCCTCTTCTTCCTCCTCTTCTTCCTTCTCCTCTTCCTCTTTATCCTCTTCCTCCTCCTCTTCCTCCTCCTCCTCAACAAACAGCCTAGTAAGGACCTCAGGGTATGTTGCTCTTTATCTTCCTTTGTATTCCTCCTTCCTCCTCCTCCTCCTCCTCCTCCTCCTCCTCCTCCTCCTCCTCCTCTTCTTCTTCTTCTTCTTCTTCTTCTTCTTCCTCCTCCTCCTCCTCCTCCTCCTCTCTTCTTCTTCCTCCTCCTCCTCCTCCTCCTCCTCCTCCTCCTCCTCCTCCTCCTCCTCCTCCTCCCAATAACGGCGGCAGTGACACGTGAAACTCGAGTAATTCTGGGTTGGAGCGCTTTCCCTTTTACTAGAAGTCAAATATATTCTCTCTCTCTCTCTCTCTCTCTCTCTCTCTCTCACGGCAATGGGAATGAAAGACACTGCAGCATTTAGTGAAGGGAAACAGAGACGGACATCTTTTACACGCTCACACCTTTGAAACTGAGAGAGAGAGAGAGAGAGAGAGAGAGAGAGAGAGAGAGAGAGAGAGAGAGTGTTTCTTTCCTCTTCCCTAAAATTAATAAGTATGGAATGGCAATAATGATGTGAAATGAAAGCGAATCCAAACTTTTATCTTCTTTTTCCTTTTTTTCTTTATTTTGTTCATTTTCTTTTCTTTTTCTTTTCATCTCGTTTTTTCTTTTTTTTCTTTTCTTTTCGTCTTTGGTGTTTTTTTTATTTTTGTTTTTTCTTTCTTTTTTTCTTTTCTTTTCATTTTTGGTTTTTTTTTGTTTTATTTTTCCCTTTATTTTTCTTTTCTTTTCATCTTTTTTCTGTTGTTTCTTCCATTTTCTTTTCTTTTTGTATCATTTTCTCAATTTTTTCTTGTTTTCCCAATTTGTCTTTCACTTCTTTGTCTTTTCTTTTTTTTTTTTTTAGCTTCGTTTTACTATTTTCTGTCTTCACTTCTTTTATTTTCCTTCTTCCCTCTCTTTTTTCCCTTCTCTCTCTCTCTCTCTCTCTCTCTCTCTCTCTCTCTCTCTCTCTCTCTCTCTCTCTCTCTCTCTCTCTCTCTCTCTCTCTCTCTCTCTCTCTCTCTATCTATCTATCTATCTATCTATCTTTCTCAATTCAGTGTATTAATTAATCTCTCTGTTCTGTGTGTGTGTGTGTGTGTGTGTGTGTGTGTGTGTGTGTGTGTGTATGTGTGTGTGTGTGTGTGTGTGTGTGTGTGTGTGTGTGTGTGTGTGTGTGTGCAATCTTCAATTAATCGCATACTGTACAATCAAATTTCATTCCTATGCACACGCTACCACTATCTTCACCTCTCTCTTATTCTCCTCTTTTTTCTTCTTTCCTGTCTCTCTCTCTCTCTCTCTCTCTCTCTCTCTCTCTCTCTCTCTCTCTCTCTCTCTCTCTCTCTCTCTCTCTCTCTCTCTCTCTCTCTCTCTCTCTCTCTCTCTCTCTCTCTCTCTCTCTCTCTCTTTCTCTCTCTCTCTTCCTCTGTCTGTTTCCATCCGTCTCTCCTTCCCCTTCCTCTCTTACTTCCTTCCTCTGTACCCTTTGCTTTATCGGCGCGCTAGAAGAGAGATGAGGAGGGAAGAGGAGAAGGAAGAGTACAAAGAGTGAGAGAGTGAGAGAGTGAGAGAGTAAGATGTATGATTGTATAAGACAGGGAGTGACTGGTATCTCGTTTTACTTCCTCTCGTTTATTGGTGTTTCTTATTCTCTCTCTCTCTCTCTCTCTCTCTCTCTCTCTCTCTCTCTCTCTCTCTCTCTCTCTCTCTCATTTTTTTGCATTTATTTGTTTTTTTTCGTTCATTTTTTGCCTCCTTTTCTTTATTTCATGTATGTTTCTTTTCTTTTATTTGATTTCTCTCCTTCCTTCTTTCTTTCACTTTCATTCACTTCTTCATTTCTTTTTTCTTCTTTTTTTTTTACTCCTTTTCCTTTTATTCTCGTGACCACTCCTCTCTACCTCCTTCTATCTATCCATTTTCTTTTTATCTATCCATCCATTCACACATTCATCCACTTATCAACACGTCTATCTCTTACGTTACCTGTGATCTCCTTACCTACACTCACTACTCTCACTCACTCACTCACTCACTCACTCACTCACTCACTCACTCTGTCACTAACACACACACTCTCTCACTAACACATACACACACTTACTCTCTCACTCACTCACTCACTCTCTCACTAACACACACACACCGCTCTATTGCTGCTGTGGTAGACGGCTACTGTTCTTCTCCTAAACCTATTAATAGTGGTGTTCCTCAGGGTTCTGTCCTGTCACCCACTCTCTTTCTGTTATTCATTAATGACCTTCTTAACCAAACTTCTTGCCCTATCCACTCCTACGCTGATGATACCACGTTCTTTCAGAGACGTCCAACCCTTCAGGAAATCAATAGATCACGCGGGGACGCCACGGAACGCCTGACTTCCGATCTTTCTAAGATTTCCGATTGGAGCAGAGAAAATCTAGTAGTTTTCAATGCCTCAAAAACTCAATTCCTCCATCTATCAACTCGACACAACCTTCCAGACAACTATCCCTCTTCTTCAATGACACTCAACTGTCTCCTCTTCCACAATGAATATCCTCGGTCTGTCCTTTGCTCATAATCTTAACTGGAAACTTCACATCTCATCTCTTGCTAAAACAGCTTCTATGAAATTAGGTGTTCTGAGGCGTCTCCGACAGTTTTCTCGCCCCTCCAACTGCTTACTCTGTATAAGGGCCTTATCCGTCCCTGTATGGAGTACTCTTCGCATGTTTGGGGGTTCCAGTCACACAGCTTTGCTTGATAGGGTGGAATCGAAAGCTCTTCGTCTCATCAACTCCCCTCCTCTGACTAACTGTCTTCAGTCTCTTTCTCACCGCCGAAATGTTGCATCCCTTTCTATATTTTATCGCTATTTTCATGGTAACTGTTCTACTGATCTTGCTAACTGCATGCCTCCCTCCTCCTGCGGCCACGCTGCACAAGGCTTTCTTCTTCCTCTCATCCCTATTCTGTCCAACTCTCTAATGCAAGAGTTAACCAGTACGCTCAATCATTCATCCCTTTCACTGGTAAACTCTGGAACTCCCTCCCTGCATCTGTATTTCCGAATTCCTACAACTTGTCTTCTTTTAAGAGGGAGGTATCGAGGCATTTGCTCCCCTAATTCTGGCTGACGGTTTTGGCACATTTTGAAGTCTTTGGAGAGCCAGCGCTCAAGTGGGCCTTTTTCTAACTTTCTTTTTTTTTTTTTTTTGCCGTTGGCTGGGCCTCTTCCCTGCGTAAAAAAAAATAAAATAAAATAAAACACTCACTCACTCACTCACTCACTCACTTATCAACACATCTATCTCTTGCGTTACCTGTGATCTCCTTACCTACACTCACACTCTCACTCACTCACTCACTCACTCACTCACTCACTCACTCACTCACTCACTCTGTCACGCACACACACTCTTCACTAACACATGCACACACTTACTCTCTCACTCACTCACTCACTCACTCACTTTCTCACACACACACTCTCTCTCACTCACTCACTCACTCACTCACTCACTCACTCACTCATACACCTGCAGCGGCTGACGAAGAGGAAGAAGGAGAGAGAATATAAGGCGGAGTAAAGTCGAAGAGAAGGAGGAGATAGAAAAGGAGGAAGAGAAAAATAAAATCGGTAATGGTTGTGGAAGGAATGAAGAAAGAAGGGGAATAAGAGAGAGAGAGAGAGAGAGAGAGAGAGAGAGAGAGAGAGAGAGAGAGAGAGAGAGAGAGTTACAAAATGTGAATAAAATCGAAACTATACATTCTCTCTCTCTCTCTCTCTCTCTCTCTCTCTCTCTCTCTCTCTCTCTCTCTCTCTCTCGAACGAACGAACGAACGAACGAACGAACGAACGAACGAACGAACGAATCCTCCTCCTCCTCCTCCTCCTCCTCTATTATCCTTCGTGTCTCCTTTCTAATCCCTTGCGCCCTTTTGAATTTGCATTTCCCATTGTTTCGCTTCGTTTTTGCAATGTCACCTCGCTTTTCACCAAGAGGAGGAGGAAGGAGGAAGGAGGAGGAGGAGGAGGAGGAGGAGGAGGAAGAAGAGGAGGAGGAGGAGGAGGAAAGATTACATTGCCTTATTTTCATTCTTTTATATTTCGTCATTTTATTCTCTTCTTCTTCTCCAGTATCATTACTTATTTGTTAAAGCTTCCCTCACGTTCATGATACGCGTGCCGTCGTCCTCTCGTTCTTATCTCCTCTCTCTCATCCATTAACCTCAATCCTTCATTCCCTTAGTGGCCTCCTTCTCCTCCTCTTCCTCCTCCTCTTCCTCATCTTCTTCCTCTTTCTGCACTCCGCCTCTTATTCAGCGCATTATCTTTCCCTCTTGATGTTATTGCATTTTTTGTTATCCTGTTTCCCCTGTTTTATTCATCTTTGTCGCGTCTGTTCCTCCTCCTCTTCCTCTTCCTCTTCCTCTTCTCCTCCTCCTCCTCCTCCTCCTCCTCCTCCTCCTTTACCTCTGTGCCTTCGTGTTTCTCCACCTTTCGTCCATTACAGGATGCCTCCCAAATTTCGGATTTTGTGTGTGTGTGTGTGTGTGTGTGTGTGTGTGTGTGTGTGTGTGTGTGTGTGTGTGTGTGTGTGTGTGTGTGTGTGTGTGTGTGTGTGATGTAGTGGTTGTAGTATTATTGGACTCGAAAAAGCTCGAAAGAAGAAGAAGAAGAAGAAGAAGAAGAAGAGGAGGAGGAGGAGAAAAAAAAAAGAGGAAGACGATTAAGTTAAAGAGGAAGGAGAAGAGGAACATTAAACTCGAATGATTGAAACTACTACTGGAACCACCACCACCACCACCACCACCACCACCACCACCACCACCACCTCCTGCTCCTACTGCTCCTCCTATCGCTACACGTATCTTTATTGGGGCCAATCCTCCATTAGAGACCGCAGCGTAACAGATTAAAACGTTCTGGTGAGGCTGTGGGAAAACGCTGTTGGAAATTTGATAACAGTCGAATGGGAAAGAGAAAAAGATCTCCATGCGCCGTTCGCCCATTTCAATGCTGTTATTTTGGATAATACTGTGTCCGCTAATGGGAGGAGAGGGAGGAGGAACAGGAGGAAGAATAAGTGTTAGTAATGGGTGAGGGGGGTGAGAGGAAAGGACTCGGGGGACAGGGAGCGTGGGTGGATAGATAAGAGGGGAGACAATTGTGGATGTAAGTGGGTGAAATGTTACTGTTTAGAGTGTAGAAGCAAGAAGAAGAGGAGGAGGAGGAGGAATACAAAGGAATACAAAGGAAGACAAACAGCAACAGACCCTTAGGTCCTTACTAGGCTGTTTGTGAAAACTATCTACTAACTACCAGTGGTAGAGACAGGACAGCAAAGCAGAAGGCTCCTCCCCACCCGCCCCTCCCTCCAGCCGAGGCTGGCAGGAAAAAAAAGGCGAAACCATGTGATATTAAAAAATCACATGGAATTTTAGTAGAGAGTGAAAAGGAAATGTGTAATCTACGTCTGACTACTTGTGTTTGTGGGGGAAAGTGTTAACGCTTGGTGAATGTCATGTGGTGTGTGCATTGTGTACGTGGATGCACAGTGTGTATGTCGAATGGGTGGTGCGGCAGCCTTGCCTGGCGCTTTCTAGGGAGGCAGCAGTCAATCAGGCCCCAGCTCCGTTCAATCCACTGAGATAGCATACTTTCCCTGTAGGGACTCCGTACGCTGATAACCCCTTGCAACATTGATCCCTGGTACTTAGTTCCCGATGATGATCAATGGTTGACAAGGCCCTCTCCAAACACAGCCCGTCACAGGTCGAGAGTAGTAGTAGTGACCGTTTACTCTGGGCTATCTGTGCGTGTATGCAGTGTAGTGTAGTATGTATGTAAACACAGTGTGGAGTCAAAAAGGTGGTGCGGCAGCCTTGCCTGGCGCTTTCAAGAGAGGCAGCAGTCAATCAGGCCCCAGCTCCGTACAACCACTGTAAAAGTGCACTTCCCTTTAAAGGGCGCCGCACACTGTATGGTTACCCCCTGCAGCGGTGACCCTGGTACCTTAAATCCCGATGATGGTCACCTACTGTCAGGGCTCTTGACTATCCACAGCCCTTCACAGATCGAGAGTAAAAGTAGTGACCGTTCACTCCGGGCTATCTGTGTCATGTATGGAGGGTGAGAGTAATTTAAACTAACGGGCAATTTAATTCACGATCAGAGGCCCGGGAGATAAAAGAAAAAGCGCAAATTATTCGGAAATGAATAGCGACAACCGGGGATTACATTCAAAGTATTTATCGAGGCGAACTTTGAACGTTTCGATAGTACCTGAGTTGACAACATTTGATGGCAGACCATTCCATATATTGACTATGCGATTAAAGAAAAAGTGTTTGACTTCATTTGTTACAAAACGCTTACCAACAATTTTGAAACCATTGCTTCTGGTGACATTTGACTGGTCGACTGATACGTATTTTTGAATATTCATATTTGCAAACCCATTAAAAATTTTGAAAAGCATGATAAGGTCGCCTCTTACTCTCCGTTTCTCAAGAGAAAATAAATCTAATTCCTTTAGGCGTTCCTCGTAGGATTTGTTCCGCAACCTTGGGATCATTTTTGTTAATCTGCGTTGTATTTTTTCTAATTTTTCAATATCTTTTTTGTAATACGGTGAGGAGGAGGAGGAGAAGGAGGAGAAGGAGAAGTGACGTATCAGTGAAAATGTTAATGGAGAGAGGAAGTTAATGTTAATGGGATAGATGGAAGAAAGAAAAGAGGTTACTTGGAAGAGAAGAAGAGAGAGAGAGAGAGAGAGAGAGAGAGAGAGAGAGAGAGAGAGAGAGAGAGAGAGAGAGAAGGAGAGGAAGGTAGAAATGAGGAAAGGAAGGAGAGGACGGGATTATTAAAGGAAGAGAAGGAGGAAAGAGGGTAGAGGAGGAGGAGGAGGAGGAGGAGGAGGAGGAGGAGGAGGAGGAGGAGGAGGAGGAGGAGGAGGAGGAGGAGGAGGAGGAGGAGGAGGAGGAGGAGGAGAAGGAGGAGGAGGAGGAGGAGGAGGTAGAGGATGTTTAAAAAGAATTTTTGATGGTAGGAATTTAAGTGTGGAGGAGGAGGGGAGGAGGAGGAGGAGAGAGAGAAAGAGAGAGGAGGACAGCTGATGCGGGAGGGATAGGAGGGAAGAAAGAGGGGAGAGAGAGAGAGAGAGAGAGAGAGAGAGAGAGAGAGAGAGAGAGAGAGAGAGAGAGAGAGAGATAATCAGCTGTTTCCAAGGAGCAAAGGGGAAAAAAAGACAGAAATAGAGTAAAAGGAGAAAAAATAGAAAATGAATGGAAGAGAAAGAGAGGAAGGAAAAAAGTAAGCAGAAAAAAAAGTAAATGGGAGAGAAAAAGGAGGAAAAATAGGAGATGAATGGAAAAGAAAGAGGAAAGAAGAGAAAGGTAAATGGAAACAAAAGAGAGAGGAGATGGAAAAGAGATGAGAATATATGAAAAGAGGAAAATGAGGAAAAGAAAGAAGAAAAGAGCCTAAGAGGAAAAGAGGAGAGGAGAAGAAAGAAAGTGAGGAAAAAATAAAAGGAGAAGAAATAGAGAAAATGAGAGAGGAAGAGTATAGAGGAGGAGGGGAGGTAAAAGGAGAGGGGAGGGTGAGAGAGGGGAGAGGAGGAAAAACAAGTGGGAGGAAAATGTGTAGTAGACAGATTTTCCTACTGAGTGAGAGAGAGAGAGAGAGAGAGAGAGAGAGAGAGGTGGGTGGACGAGATTTGTAACTTTTATCAGGCTGATTTTCTCTCTCTCTCTCTCTCTCTCTCTCTCTCTCTCTCTCTCTCTCTCTCTCTCTCTCAAGCGTGACATTCGATAATTCTGATTGAGATTCTACGTCTACGACACACAGACAGAGAGAGAGAGAGAGAGAGAGAGAGAGAGAGAGAGAGAGAGAGAGAGAGAGAGAGAGAGAGAGAGAGAGAGAGAGAGAGAGAGAGAGAGCGCTTCGATGCCAGTGTTTAGTTGATTGGAGCAGGAGCAGATGGAGGAGGAGGAGGAAGAAGAAGAAGAAGAAGAAGAAGAAGAAGAAGAAGAAGAAGAAGAAGAAGAAGAAAAGAAGAAAAAGAAAAAAAAGAAGAAAAAAAAAAGAAGAAGAAGAAGAAGAAGAAAAAAAGAGGAAGAAGAAGAGAAAGGCGAGGAAGGGAAGAAAAGAGAAGAGGGAGAAGAGGAAGAACAAAGGTTGAAGAAGATGTTAGGGAAGATGAAGAAGGGGAATTAAAGAGAGAAAGAGGAAAGGACGAGAAGAAAGAGGAAATTTAGGTAAGATGAAGAGGAAAAAAAAGGAAAGGTAAGGACAGAGATAAGGAGAAGATGGATGGACAGATTGGTCAAGAGGAATACAAAGGAATACAAAGGAAAGCCAAACAGCAACAGACCTGTTGGTCCTTTCGAGGTAACTACTTCTAAGGAGAGACAGGGAGGAGGAGGCTGGCATGGAAAATAGCCGAAAAGTACCATGCAGTATGGAAAAAACTGACATGGAATTTTCACAGGAAAGGAGGAGGAGGAGGAGGAGGAGGAGGAGGAGGAGGAGGAGGAGGACCGAAAGACATGGGATTTGGTAGAAGAGGGAAGAAGTCGAGGAAGAAGAGGAGGAGGGTGAAGAAGGAAGAGCAGAAGACAGAGGAAATCAAAGAGGAAGAGAAGGAAGACAAGAAGACACATAAGAAGAAAGAAAAAAAAAGAAACGAAGAAGGAGGAGGAGGAAAAGGTGGAGGAGGAGGAGGAGGAGGAGGAGCAGGAAGAAGAAGAAGAAGAAAAAAGAAGAAGAAGAAGAAGAAGAGAGTGGAAAGAAAAGAAAAGTTTGAGAGAGAGAGAAAGAGAGAGAGAGAGAAATGAAAACAGAAGACAGAAAATTTAATAGAAAAGAAGAGAAGAAGAAGAAGAAGAGAGAACAAGGAGAGAGGAAAAACAAATGAAAAACAGAAGAAAGAAGAAACAGTGTAAAAAATAAATAAGAAAAAATCTTTTACAAGAAAAGAGAAAAAGAAGGAAGAGAAATAAAGAAGAGAGAGAGAAACAGAAAACAATAACACAGCGGAAAAATTCAAAAAAAGAAGAAGAAGAAATAGAAAGAAAAAGAAAAAGAAAAAAAAAAGAAAAGAAAAGAAAAAATGAATTAGAAAAGAAACAAGCAAGAAAAAGAAAAGCATGATAAAAGAGACACAAGAAAGAAGAGAAAAGAGGAAAAGAAATGGAGAAGAGGAAAAAAGAAATGAAAAAAAAGGAAAAATCAAGAAAACACAGAACAACAGGAAAACATGGTAAAGGACACACAGGAAAGAGGAGAAAAGAGGAAAAAAATGAAGAAGAGGAAAAAAAGGAAATGAAAAAGAAAAAAGAAAATCAAGGAAACACATACTAACAGGAAAACATGATAAAGAAGACACAGGAAAGAAGAGAAAAGAAGAAAGGAAAAAGGAAGAGGGAGAAGAAGAAAAAAAAAACACACAAAAAGACAACAACCAGGAAAAACACAACAGGAAAACATAATAAAAGAGAAGAAAAAGAAGAACAAGAAGAACAAGAACAAGAAGAAGAAGAGGAAAGAGGAAAAAGGAGAACAATCAGAAACACCAAAAGAAGAAGAAAAGAAGAAGAAGAAGAAGAAGAAGAAGAAGAAGAAGAAGAAGGAGAAGAAGAAGAAGAAAAAGAAGAAGAAGAAGAAGAAGAAGAAGAAGAAGAAGAAGAAGAAGAAGAAGAAGAAGAAGAAGAAGAAGAAGAAGAAGAAAAAGAAGAAGAAGAAGAAGAAGAAGAAGAAGAAGAAGAAGAAGAAGAAGAAGAAGAAGAAGAAGAAGAAGAAGAAGAAGAAGAAGAAGAAGAAGAAGAAGAAGAAGAAGAAGAAGAAGAAGAAGAAGAAGAAGAAGGAGAACATGAAAAAAACAAGAAGAGGAAAGAGGAAAATAAGAGGAAAACAATCATAACTATCAGCAAGAAGAAGAAGAAGAAGAAGAAGAAGAAGAGGAAGAGGAAGAAGGAGAAGAAAAAAAAGAAGAACATGAACAAAAACAAGAAGAGGAAAGAGGAAAACAACAGGAAAACAATAATAACCATCAGCATGAAGAAAAGAAGAAGAAGAAGAAGAAGAAGAAATAATCATAACAAGAACAAGAAGAAAAAAACAGGAAAAAAGAGAACAACCACAACCAAGAAGAAACAGGAAATATAAGAGGAAAGAGGAAAAACAAGAAGAACAATCATAACCATTAGCCTTGCCTCCCTCATCTCCCTTCTCCTGTACCAGCTGGCGATGAGACAAGACGTAAAGTGTACCAGGCTGCGATTCCCTTCAGGGTAATACAGTGTTTGCGTGCCTGATCGAGTTAGGGGTGCCTTGGATTAACGCTGAAGCCGCACAGGGGAAGGGAAAGAGTGAGGGGAAAGAGGGGAAATTGTTCTGTATAGTTGTATGTGTGTGTGTGTGTGTGTGTGTGTGTGTGTGTGTGTGTGTGTGTGTGTGTGGACGTGTGTAGGTCGGTCTCTCTCTCTCTCTCTCTCTCTCTCTCTCTCTCTCTCTCTCTCTCTCTCTCTCTCTCTCTCTCAGTCGTTTTCCTCTTTTTCTTGTATCTGTTTTCCTGTTCTTATTCTCCTTTCTTCCTTCTTCCTCTTCTTTATTTTATCTCCTCGTTCTCCTCCTCCTCCTACTGCTGCTATTATTATCCTACTTCTTTCACCTCTTTTCATTTCTTCTGCTTCTTCCTTCAATTCCAACTCCTCCTCCTCCTCCTCCTCCTCTTTTCTTCCTCTTCCTCTTCCTGTTCTTTTCCCCTCTTTTCCTCTTTTCCTTTTTCCTTCCTCGTACCAATACCTTAATTCTCTTCACCTTCCCTTCTTTCCATCTTCCTCCTCTTCTCTCAAATTCTAACTCCTCCTCCTCCTCCTCCTCCTCCTCCTCCTCCTCCTCCTCCTCCTCCTCCTCCTTCTGCTTTGCTGTCCTGTCTTTACCACTGGTAGTTAGTAGATAGTCTCCACAAACAGCCTAGGAAGGACCTAAGGATCTGTTGCTGTTTGTCTTCCTTTGTATTCCTCCTTTTCCTCTTTTTACTCCATTTCCTTTTCCCTTCTCATGCTCCTAGCATATTTCTCTCACCTCTTTCCTCTCCTCTTCCTCGATCTCCTCCCAATCCCAACTCCTCCTCCTCCTTCTCTTCCTCTTCCTCCTCCTCTACCTTCCTCCTCTACCTCCTTTTCCTCTTTTCCTTCTCCCTCTTCATACTACTATCCTTCTCCTCCTTCTCCCTACAATTCCAGCTTCTCATCCTCCTCTTCCTGTTCTTTTTCCTCCCTTTCCTCTTTTCCTCCATTTCCTCTTCCCTCGATCCTCCCTGTGTGCAACTAATAAATCTTCCCATTGAGCACCACTGGGTCTTATTCTGTGCTTCCTCCTCGCCCATTCACCTTTCAACAAGACCATTACAGTTTTTGCTCCTTCAATTCATTTACTTCTTTCTCGTGAATGTGTGTGACTGTGTGTGTGTGTGTGTGTGTGTGTGTGTGTGTGTGTGTGTGTGTGTGTGTGTGTGTGTGTGTGTGTCTTTCTCTCTCTCTCATTCCAGTTTAAGCTAAAATTCAAGGCCTCATCTGCATAAAATTATTCTTGTCAGTCTTTTTCTCTCTTAAATTCACCACGTTTTCCATCATTAAAACTCTTGTCTGGTTGTCTGTATGTCTGTGTGTCTGTGTGTGTGTGTGTGTGTGTGTGTGTCTCTGTGTGTCTGTATGTCTATCTGTCTGTTTGTGTGTCTGTGTGTCTGTCTGTCTGTATGTCTGCTTGTGTGTCTGAGTCTGTCTTTCTGGCTGTGTGTCCGTGTGTGTGTCTGTCTGTGTGTCCGTCTGTGTGTCTGTCTGTGTGTGTCTTTGTGTCTGTGTGTCTGTCTGTGTGTCTGTTTGTCTGTCTGTGTCTCTGCCTCTGTTCTGTCTGTCTATCTGTTTGTTTGTTTTTACTGTTTGTCTGTCGGTGTATATGTTAGCAGGTTGTATTCTCTCTCTCTCTCTCTCTCTCTCTCTCTCTCTCTCTCTCTCTCTCTCTCTCTCTCTCTCTCTCTCTCTCTCTCTCCCCCACATCTATCCATCATTTTCCTTCGATTTTTGTGGCATTTTCATTTTTAATCTTCCTTTTCTCTCTACATTCACTTCATTTTTTTTATTTTCTTCTTTATTATTTATTTTTTCACTCTTTTTTTTGGTGTTGGTAGGTGTGTATGTTCTGTATTTCCCTATTTTTTCCTTTTTTCCTTCTTCTTTTCAGTATTTTCTCTCCCTCATATCTGTTCTGTCACTCTCTCACTGCATACTCAACATACATACACAGTGTTGTTGTAGGTGTTTTGGTGTGTTTTTAAGAGTGTTTGGTGGTTTTTGAGGGATACTAAGGATGTTTTTGGGTGTTTTGGGAATTTTAAGATAAATATAAAGACAGATAGATGGATTTGGCTGACAGGGTGAAGAAATAGGTAAAGAAGGAAGGGAAGAACGAAAGAGAGAATGAAAGAAATGATGAAAAAAACGAATGAAATCAGGAAAGAAAGAAGAAAAGGAGGAAAAAGCGAGAAAACTGATAAAAGAAAGAAAATAATGGATGAAGGAAGAAGCGAAGGAAAGAAGGAAAGAAGGAACATAGGAAGGAAGGAACAGACGAAGAAACAATAGAAATCAGAAAAGAAAGAAGAAAAGGAGTAAAAGAACGAGGAAACTGATAAAAGAAGGAAAGGAATTGAGGAAGAAAGAAGTGAAGGAAAGAAGGAACATAGGAAAGAACGAAGGAAACAGAGAAGGAAGGAAGGAAAGAATGAACGAGTGAAAGAAAAAAAAAGAAACTGAAAAATATAGAAAAGGAGATGAGGAAGGATTGAAGGAAACAAGGAAGAAAAGGCGAAATAAAAAAAGGGATGATAAAAAGGAAGAAAGGAAAGAAGGAAGAGGTAAACTGCCACGCCCATTCAAACACCTCTCCTCTCCTTTGCTCTCCTTTCCTCTCCCTTCCTCTCTCTCTCCCCTCCTCTCCACTCTCATTGACGCTCCTCCTCCTCCTCCTTCTCCTCCTCCTCCTCCTCCTCCTCCTCCTCCTCCTCCTCCTCCTCCTCCTCCTCCTCCTCCTCCTCCTCCTCCTCCTCCAAACAAATGCCTCCTAATTAAAAGTTGAGTTTGAAGTTCTCGTGACAAAAGACTTGTTTACATATATATATTTTTCCCCTCTTATTTTTTCCCTCTTTTATTTTCCTCTGTTCTTTCCTTTTCCCCTCAGATATTTTTTCATGCTGATTTTTCCTTTTTTTCCTGTTTCTGTTTTTCATTCTTATCTCTCTCTCTCTCTCTCTCTCTCTCTCTCTCTCTCTCTCTCTCTCTCTCTCTCTCTCTCTCTCTCTCCAGCACACAAGAAGTAGGACAAGAACGTAAGGAACCCTGGGAATGTTAGACAGGGGGAGAGGGGAGGGGGCAGGGGGAGGGGGAGGGAAAACCTGATAGGCATGGAGGGGAAAAATTAGAAAGAAGAGGAGGAGGAGGAGGAGGAGGAGGAGGAGGAGAAGGAGGAGATAGAAGGGGATGGGAAAGAGGTTAGGAGGAGATGGAGGAAGATGATGGAGATAAAGAAAATGAGCTAGAGCAAGGAGGAGGAGAAGGAGGAGGAGGAGGAGGAGGAGGAGGAGGAGGAGGAGGAGGAAGGAAGGAATGGAGAGAAGGAAGAAGATACAAGGAAAGAGGAAGAGTAAGATAGGAATGAATTAATGAAGTAAAATGCACTCTACAGGAGGAGGAGGAGGAGGAGGAGGAGGAGGAGGAGGAGGAGGAGGAGGAGGAGGAGGAGGAAGAGGAGGAGAAGGAGGAGGAGGAGGATACTGAAGGAAGAAAAAAAAAGGAAAAATATGGAAAGAAGTAGATAGTGGAGAGAGAAGAAGAAGAAGTATAGAGATGAAAGAAGAGGAAGATGAAAATGAAAAAAAGTAATGAAAAAGAGGCAAAATGGAGATGTTAGGAAGAAGAAGAGGAAGAAAATGGGAGATGTGTATAAATGAAGATGAAAATGGGAAGTGGGAAACTAGTAAAAGAGAAACGAAGAAAATGAAGAAAATATCAACAAGAAATAGAGCTGAGAGGAAGAAAATAAAGATGAAGGGTAAAAGAAGAAAGCAAAGAGCAGGATGAAGAAAGATAGAAGACAGAAAAGAAGAAGTAAAGAAAAGAAGAAAAAAATTAAAAAGAAGACAAGAAATAAGGAAAAGAAAGGAGCAGGAAGAAGAAAGAAAAGAGTAGGAAGAAGAAAGATAGAAAGCAGAAAAGAAGAAAAGAACAGAAGAAAAGAAGAAAAAAAAGAAAGAAAAGGAAAAGAGAAGAGCAGAAAATAAAGAAAAAAAGGAGCGGTAAATAGAAAGAAAGAAGACAGAAAAGAAGAAAAGAGCAGGAAAATAAATAAAGAAAAGAGCAAGAAAAGAAATATACAAGACAGAAGAGAAGAAGAAAAGAAGAAAAGAAAAGAAAAAAAGAAAAAGAAAAGAAAAAGCAAGAAGAAGAAAGACAGAAAACAGAGAAGGCTGGGCTACATAGGAACTTCACTGTAATCTAGTTAACATTCATTTCCTTCAACACTTCACAGTCCTAATGAATCCTGCGGTCATCCATCCAGCCACTGACCAGATGCCCTGTTGCTTAACCCCTCAGTACCAGGACGCTTTAAAAGAACACATTTTGCTGAAGTACTACAAAATGTCTTCTTTCTTGTCTATGCGTAGGAAAATGTGTGTGTGTGTGTGTGTGTGTGTGTGTGTGTGTGTGTGTGTGTGTGTGTGTGTGTTACATCTACCTACGTTTCTGTTACACTTTTCCTCCCTCTTCCTCCCTCCTCATCCTCATCTCACAGCCTCTCACTCACTCACCAACCCTTCCCTTCCTTCCCCCCCATAACACACTAACCCACTCCCTCCCTCACCTCTGTCCCTCTCGCACTCAATCACTCCTCTCTCCTCTCTCATCCTCCCTCCCTCACTCACTCGCTCCCTCGGCCTCTCCCTCACTCTCTCACTCGCTCTATTGTGATTTGTGGTGGGTTGGTGTATTGCATATTGGTTGGCCTTCGTTCACCCCAGCCTTTGTATATCACTCAATGCAAACTATTTCCCGAGGGTGAGAGAGAGAGAGAGAGAGAGAGAGAGAGAGAGAGAGAGAGAGAGAGAGAAACGTAATAATAGTAACAGGAGTAAAATTAAGATAAGAACGAGTATGAGATGGGAGAAAAGAAGGTGGAGGCGATGGATGAAATGAAAGAAGAGAAGAAGGAGGAAAAAAATGGAGAGAGAAGGAAAATATAGTGACGGAAACAGTATCCCGAGTTACCCTCGCTCCAGATAATGCTGAGGGGAAAAAATATAGCCAGGGAAAAAAAAAAGGAGGTGGGTGGGAGGGACGGGGGAGAGGTACCATAATTGTTCTTTTATCTTTGTAACATCATGAGGGAAATTTATACGGAGGAGGGAAAAAAATCTATAGTAATTTTCTACAGGTATATTGATGTCCTAGGGAAAATATTAGGGAAAACGGAAAGGTTTATTGTTTTTTTTCGGGGAAAAAATGTGACAGTTGAATGAAAGATGTGTTGGTATGTATGTATTTTTTTCCCTAAAGTTTTGGTATCTTAAGTGGGAAAACAGGTGGGAATGAAGTACTGTAGTTATTCATATTCAACCCCTTCAGCACACACACACACACACACACACACACACACACACACACACACACACACACACACACTATTTTTTTCCCATTAGCCAGTTCACTCCTACATTATAAAAAGTACATTGTCCATCAAGTACCCAACACTACAAACACTCTTCATCTACCACTACCACTGTTACTTTGCCCCTCAGTACCATGACGCGTTTCCATATTCACTCTGCTTACTATCAGGTGATTTTATACAGCTTCAGAAACTTATGTGGAGGATGAAAATAGTGAAGACTGTGGCCATTAATCTTCTGACCTCCATAGACTCTTCCTAATATCAATAAAATGGTCTAATCGTACACAAATCTCAAGGAAAAATGTGCCCTAGTACTGGAGGGGTTAAAGTACTGTTGCAATTTCTGAAAATGATATATAAATGAGAAAAATATCACATCGTAGTTGTTTTTTCTGTCTATTTTGAAAAAAGCACAAAATATTTTAAGTATATTTTTCCTGAACTGATTAAAAATAAGTATCATCGTTTTTCACATTTTTTGCTTCTCCTCCGTTAACGTTTAAATGATCACGAGAAAAAGAAATAAGATCAGAAAAACACAGTCGTTAGTTCTCAATTTATACCAATAATAAAAAGAAAAGAGTTGATATTTTCTGAATTGATGTAAAAAAAACTTCTTTATTTTCTTGTCTCGTAAGTCTCGTAATATCTCGAATAGAATAATGATGGAATGAAAACAGTACCATTGTCATTTTTGTTTCTAGTTAATAAATGAAAAAAGAACTTTAAACATTTCCTGAACTGATAAAAAAAAAAAAAGAATAAAGTGCGGGTTTTTTTTTTTTTTTTTTCATTCCTACCAAACCACAATATTCCTCCTCCTCCTCCTCCTCCTCCTTCTCCTCTTTCTTTCTTTCTTTCTTCTTCTTTTCTTCCTCTCCTTTTTCTCCTCCACCAAGCCACAACTCCATCTTCCTCCCTCTCCATCATCTTCTTTTCTTTCTCCCCCTTCTTTTACTAACAAACCGCAAACTTTTCTTTTTTCTTTCTTCTTCTTTTCTTCCTTTTCTCTCTTCCTTCATCCAACCACGAAGTTCATCTTCTTTCTCCTTACTATTCTCCTTTCCTCCTCCTCCTTCTTCCTCTTCCTTCTCTTCTTCCTCTTCGAACCACAAACTATTCTCCTTCTTCCTTCTCTCCTCTTCTTTTATTCTTCTCTCTTCTTTCGGCAAACCACCACCTTCATCTTCTTTCTCCCTACTATTCTCCTTTTCTCCTCCTCCTCCTCCTCCTCCTCCTCCTCCTCCTCCTCCTCCTCCTCCTCCTCCTTCTCCTCTCCTCCTCCTCTTCTTCTTCTTCTTCTTCCTCTTCAAACCACAAACCATCCTCTTCCTTCTTTCTGTCCCCTTCTTTTCTTCCTCTCCTCTCTTCCTTCAGTAAACTACAAACTTTATACTCTTTCTTCCTTTTTTTTTTCTCTACCTCTCCTTTCCTCCTCCTTCTCCTCTTCCTTCTTCGGTAAGAGGGGAGGATTCAGGGAGTCAATCTCATGCGTCATCTCCTTCATGGCCTTCGTCAGGAGTCCTGTCAGTATTACCAACACGGCGTCCAACCTTCATCAGCAGCTCGGTTAGGTTAGGGTAGGTTAAGGTTGAGTTGGGTTAGGGTAGGTTAAGGTTGAGTTAAGGTTAGGTTAGGTTAGGGTAGGGTAGGTTAAGGTTGCATTGGGTTAGGTTAGGTTAGGTTAGGTTAGATGCAAGGCTGGGGGTTCTCATCAAGTTAATGTGATAATACAGGTGTAGTCCGCGCTGGCTTAGTTTGGTGAACTTGAGTATGTTCCTTATCTACTGCGTGACAAATTGAGTCTCACGGTTACTTGCTTATCTCAGGGTGACAAGTGTTTAGGGGTGCGTGTCATTCAATATACTATTTTTTCTTCAAGTAAAGATTAGGTTAAGTTAAGTTAAGGTTAGGTTATGATAAATTGAGTCAGGTTTAGATTGGTGTGAGTTAGGTGAGTTGAGATTAGATACTTAGTTAGGTTACAATATTTATGTATCAGATTAGGTTACGTTAGGTTAAGTTTGTTACGTTAGGTTAGGTCAGGTCAGGTCAGGTCACGTTAGCTTTTGTTGCTCTGTTTTGGGGTCTCATTGTAGAAGAGAGAGAGAGAGAGAGAGAGAGAGAGAGAGAGAGAGAGAGAGAGAGAGAGAGAGAGAGAGAGAGAGAGAGAGAGAGAGAGAGTGTGTGTGTGTGTGTGTACCTTCACTTTTATAATTTTTCTTCCTATTTTTTCTTTTTTCATTTGATTCTCTCTCTCTCTCTCTCTCTCTCTCTCTCTCTCTCTCTCTCTCTCTCTCTCTCTCTCTCTCTCTCTCTCTCTCTCTCTCTCTCTCTCTCTCTCTCTCTCTCATCTGCCATGAACATACGCACAAAAATTCCTACAACAAAAGAAAGACGAAAGAAACGAGAGAGAGAGAGAGAGAGAGAGAGAGAGAGAGAGAGAGAGAGAGAGAGAGAGAGAGAGAGAGAGTAGGTCAGAGAGGCGGCAACACGATCCGATACATGATATAGATGCAATAAAGTCGAGAATCTTTCGTTAATTGCTGCCTTCCTTCTCTTATTACTTCCTCCTCCTCCTCCTCCTCCTCCTCCTCCTCCTCCTCCTCCTCCTCCTCCTCCTCCTCCTCCTCCTCCTCCTCCTGACTAGAAAAGATACAGTGTAGAGTTACCAGAATGATTCCAAAATTGAGTGATAAACCGAACAAGGAATGGCTGGAGGAACTCAATTTATTTAGGTTAACACTCGACTTATTCAGGTTAACGAAACACAGACTTCAAAGTTATGTAAAGGGCACAGCAGCCTTGGCAACCTTGACGCTAATTAGTATTGTAGTATTGATTATTTTAGCCTTATAAGAAATACTGGTTTGAAGTTTACACGCAAACATTTTTAGTTCCCTCGAGGTGTAGCTTTTCTTTTTCTTTTTCTTTTTTTAATCGCGTCGTTAATATCTTGACTAAACCACCTTCAGAAATCCTAAGCGGTGATTCGTTCGGTTGATTCAAAAATAGATGAATGATGAAAAGATAATCCCCACCAAAACAAATTCTCTTCTTGTCCGAATAATTACACATACAAAAATAACCTCCTTGTATTTACTAAGATAGCTTCTCTCTTCCTTCACCAAACCACAAACTTTATAGTCTTTCTCTCTTATTCTTTCTCTACCTCTCCTTTCCTTCTCCTACTCCTCTTCCTTCTACTCCTTATATATACTTAGATATGTCCTCTCTTCCTTTAGCAAACCACAAACTTTATAGTCTTTCTCTCTTATTCTTTCTCTACCTCTCCTTTCCTTCTCCTACTCCTCTTCCTTCTACTCCTTATATATACTTAGATATGTCCTCTCTTCCTTTAGCAAACCACAAACTTCATAGTCTTTCTCACTTATTCTTTCTCTACCTCTCCTTTCCTCCTCCTCCTCTTATCCTCCTCTTCCTCCCCTTGTATTTACTAAGATGGTTCATGTATCTGACAGACGCTGATTTCATTATTAACCCTTTTAGTACTGGGACGCATCTTTATCATGAGTTTTGAGTGTGATTAGACGATTGTATTGACATTACCAAGGGTCTATGGAGGTCAGAAGATTAATGGCCAGAGTCTTCACTATCTTAATCCACACATGAGTTTCTGAAGCTGTATAAAATCACCAAATAGTAAGCAGAATAAATATGGAAAGGCGTCAGGGTATACTAAAGGGCTTAAAATTGTGTTTGTTCTTAGATAGATGTATACTATTCACCATGTATAATGTTCACCGTGGTATAGATAGAAGACCTTCCTTTCATGTAAGATTTTCCATACTGCACATTACTTTTCACAGCTATTTTCATGACAGTACAGGCTAGAGGGAGTGGTGGGTGGGGAGGAGCCTTCTAACGTGCTGTCCTAACTATCTGCCCTATAGTTAATTAGAAGTAGTTAGCAGACAGTCTTGAAAGGTGCAAAAAGTCTGTTGCTGTTTGACTTTTCTTTGTATCCATTTGAGTTCTTGTTTGTCTGTATATGTGGAAATGCGATAGGAGAGAGAGAGAGAGAGAGAGAGAGAGAGAGAGAGAGAGAGAGAGAGAGAGAGAGAGAGAGTTGAGCTGACAGTGAGAGAGAGTGAGAGAGAGCAAGAAGTTAGAATTCGAGAGGTATTGAAAACTTCTTTAGGGTCAGAGAGAGAGAGAGAGAGAGAGAGAGAGAGAGAGAGGTGGATAAACGGGAACAAAGACAAGAGCAGATGAAAATGGAACAAGCACGTCATTTCATCTCTCTCTCTCTCTCTCTCTCTCTCTCTCTCTCTCTCTCTCTCTCTCTCTCTCTCTCTCTCTCTCATCACGAGTTATCTGTTTAACTTTTTCTTCTCATTTCCTCCCCTCTCTCCTTCCTTCTTTCCTTCCTTCCTCTTTCTGTCTCTTTCATTTTCCCGTGAGAGAGAGAGAGAGAGAGAGAGAGAGAGAGAGAGAGAGAGAGAGAGTATCGAAGGAGGAATAGAAGAAAGTTATAAATAAAGAAGAAGAGGAAGAAAGTGAAATATGAAGAGAGAGAGAGAGAGAGAGAGAGAGAGAGAGAGAACACGTATCGAAAAATCTCATACAGGAAAAAAAAAGAAAATAACTGCTAATACTGAACCTCAAAGGAGTAATTTTCCCTTTTAATTGAATTTTAACGCCCCCCGCCCCCCTCCTCAAAATTTTCTCACACTGTCCCCCCTCCCTTCCTCCTCTTCTTTCCCCCTCTCAAAGGAAAAAAAAGGAAAGGAAGACGTGCCTTGTGGATGAAGAAGAAGAAGAGGAGGAGGAGGAGGAGGAGGAAGAGGAGGAGGAGGAGGAGGAGGAGGAGGAGGAGGAGGAGGAGGAATGTAGGAGGAGGAGGAGTTGTAATGTCTCTCTCTCTCTCTCTCTCTCTCTCTCTCTCTCTCTCTCTCTCTCTCTCTCTCTCTCTCTCTCTCTCTCTCCAATTAAAGGAACCGTCTGTGGGAAAAATACTTAGTTTGGTGTTTTTTTCGATTTTTTTTCTGAAACCGAAGGGAAACTTTCTCTCTCTCTCTCTCTCTCTCTCTCTCTCTCTCTCTCTCTCTCTCTCTCTCTCTCTCTCTCTCTCTCTCTCTCTCTCTCTCTCTCTCTCTCTCTCTCTCTCTCTCTCTCGTATCACTACCAACTGAACTAATTGATTATTACAACTCATTAGCGCGAGAGAGAGAGAGAGAGAGAGAGAGAGAGAGAGAGAGAGAGAGAGAGGGAGAAAGAAACACACACACACACACACACACACACACACACACACACACCTTTCTTTACCCTCCCCCTGGCCATCAACGAGAGTCATGTTGCGTCATTTACTTCATTGCACCTCCGTAACGCGTCCACCTGTTATTTTTCACCTATCGATTATTACAACACCTTCTTTACTTCATATCCGAGGCAGCTGTAGTGAATGTCTCATTAGTTTACCATTACTTTATCATTAGTTTATCGTTACCCACACGCGGCGCTTGTGATATACTGTGTAGCATCTGGTATAGGAGCGGTAGAGAGAGGAGAGAGGGAGAGGGAGAGAGGGTTGAAGGTAAGAGACATGACAAAGTGGATGGGGAGAATGGAAGTGTGTATTATGCCAAGGAAGGTAAAATGAGAAGGGAATTAAGAGGAGAAGGAAGGAGAGGTTTGTTAAGTTTGGTTAGGGAAAATTTTGTTAGGTTAGGTTAGGGAAAGTGAGAGAAGAGGAGGAAGGAAAATAACAAGAGAAAAAGCAGAGAAGGAAAGGTCTAAGTCGGAAAAGGGTAGGGGAGGGAAAGTAATAGGGAGAGGAGGGAAGAGGGAATGTGAAAGAAGGAAAAAAGGAAAGAATCAGCAAAAAGAAGAAAAGAAAGGAAAGGTTTAAGCTGTGAGAGGAGAAAGGGAGAGGAAATAATGGGGAGAGGAGAAAGGAGAATAAGTGAAAGAGGGAATGCGCGAGGAAGAAAAAGGAAAGCAATAGGAAAGAGAAGCAGAGAAAGGAAAGATTTAAACTGTGTGAGAAGGCTACGGGAGGATAAGTAATGGGGAAAGGAGGCAGGAGGATAAGTGAAAGAGGGAATGTGAAAAGAGGAAAAAAGGAAATTAGCAGCAAATAGAAGTAGAAAAAAGAAAGTTTAAAGTTGTGAAAGGAAGAAGGGAGAGAGAAAGTAAGGGGGGAGAGGAGGAAGGCGGGTGAAAGAGAGTGTGTGAAAGGAAGGGTTTGTTAGTAGATGGAAAAAGAAAAAAAGGATGGATTATTTAGTGTTCGTAGGTAGTGCAGTGTTTCAAGAAAAGGTGTATCGTGGTAGTGAATACGGAAAGGTGTGGCGATTTGTGGTCAAAGGGTCAAACTGTACCACTGATGCCACCACACTTCTCACCACCTCCTCTATCGACACACACACACACACACACACACACACACACACACACATCCTTCCCTCATATCATACATAAACCCTCTTCATCTCTCTCTCTCTCTCTCTCTCTCTCTCTCTCTCTCTCTCTCTCTCTCTCTCTCTCTCTCTCTCTCTCACGAAACCGCATTAAGAGGAAGATGAGAAGGAGAAAAAATAAAGCCAGTCTTTTCCTTGCCATTATCTTTATGTGAGCCATCATCTCTCTCTCTCTCTCTCTCTCTCTCTCTCTCTCTCTCTCTCTCTCTCTCTCTCTCTCTCTCTCTCTCTCTCTCTCTCTCTCTCTCTCTCTCTCTCTCTCTCTCATTATTACTCATTTTAACTCTATTCTCTGCAGTCATTCCATTCTTATCTTCACCAATTATTTTTCATTCGTTTCCATTTTCATCAGTGGTGCTTTTATTTATATCGTTCTTTTATTCTCCTTTCAAACCTTTCTTTTATTTTTCTTCCTGGGGATTAATGCGAGAGAGAGAGAGAGAGAGAGAGAGAGAGAAGGGGGGGGAGGGAGGGAAGGAACACGTAGGAATAATAGTACTAGTAATGATAAGTAATACGAAGAAAAAAAAAAGAAGAAAAGAAAAAGAAGAAGAAAAGAAGAAGAAGAAGAAGAAGAAGAAGAAGAAGAAGAACATTGCTAATAGTAACCGTAACAACAACAACAAATTACGAGATATTTTTGATCTATTGTTTTTTCCTTCCTCTTGTCGCGCCGAAGATTTATCACCCCACCAGCCTTCACTTCCCTAAATGATTCGTTCCGGTTCGGTAAAGATTCGGCTTTTGAGACCTGTTCGTGTTTGGACCTTTATTTCGCCTCGTGTGTGTTCATTTCTTTGACTCCATTGGTTCTTTTCACAGGTAGGAGGGGCTGGGAGAGGGAGAGAGGGAGGTAGAGCTACTGGGAGAGAGAGAGAGAGAGAGGGGCTGGAAGGTGATAGGTAAAGGGAAGGGGGGAGAGCTGAACTGGACTGGAAGAGAGTATTCAAACATCTAAACACACGTATACTAGCATAATCTTACCTCTGTACCCATTCTTTCATCGCCAAACTCAATTCTTCTGTCCCTTTCCTTTCTCCCTCCCTTCCTCTCGCCTGGCTGGGACAAATGACCGAACTTGAGGCGCCCCGAAGTCTCTCAGCGTGTGGGGATCATGTGGTGGTGCTTATAATAGAGAAAGCCACTTCAGGACTTCAGTTTTTCCCAGTCTCCCTCTGCCTGTGTGTCGCGCCGCCCCTGTCGTATCTCAGCGGGTGATTAACGTACGTGAGTGTTTAGGTGGAGAGGGTGAAGAGGGTTGGGATGGTGGTGGTGGTAGTGGGGGTGGAATAGTGGTAAAAGTGGTAGT
>NC_059304.1:20896174-20901174 GCF_017591435.1 Portunus trituberculatus
TTCTCCTTCCATCCTTTGCCCTCTTTTTCCTTTAATTTTCTCTCATTTTATCTTACCTGTTTCCTCGTGTGTGTGTGTGTGTGTGTGTGTGTGTGTGTGTGTGTGTGTGTGTGTGTGTGTGGTGATTCAGTAAAGGTTATTTCAAAACGATTATAATTTTTCTTCTTAATTTTCCTTTTTTTCTTTTTCTTTGATCTGTTCATGTATTGTTTTGTTTTTTCTTGTGTTTTCAGTGTTATTCCTTGTTCGTCATTTTCTTTTCCTTTGTCTCTTTCGATTTCTTATTGTTGTGATGTTAGTTTTTGTTTTGTTCTTCATAGGCGCAGTTGTGCTCGTAGTGGTAGTAGTAGTAGTAGTAGTAGTAGTAGTAGTAGTAGTGGTATTAATGTTAGTTTTAGTAGAAGCAGTAGCAACAGCAGTGGTAGTTGTAGTAGCAGTAGTAAGTAGCAGCAGTAGCAGTAGCAGCAGTAGTAGTAGCAGTAGCAGTAGCAGCAGTAGCAGTTGTTGCATTGTTGTTGTTGTTGGTGTGTAGCATTGTGGCAGCAGCAGTGGTGGTTGTTGTTGTTGTTGCTGTAAGCAGCAGCAGCAGTGGTGGTGGTGGTGGTGGTGGTGGTGGTGGTGGTGGTGGTGAGTGGCAGTGGTACAGCACCAGCAGTAAGCAGGTGGTGGTGGTGGTGGTGGTAGCAGCAAGCAGCATAATGGTGCAGCAATGGTGAGTGGTGTGGTGTTGAGTGGTGGTGGTGGTGGTGCAGCAGTGGTGTGGTGGTGGTGGTGGTGGTGGTGGTGGTGGTGGTGGTGGTGGCAGCTGTTTTTTAGCAGCAGTGGTGGTGGTGTTGTTGCTGTTGTTGTTGTTGTTGCTGCTGTTGCTGCAGCAGCAGTAGTGGTGCAGTGGTAGTAGTGGTAATGTAGTAATTGTGGTGTAACAGTGGCAATGGTGGTAATGGTAATGTGGTAAAGTAGCAGTGGTAGTAGTGGTTATACAGTAGTAGTAGTAATAGTAGTAGTAGTAAAGTAGCAGTAGTAGTAGTAGTTGTTGTTTTTTGTTGTTGTTGTGGTGGTGGTGGTTATTGTCAATGACGGTGGTGTTGTTATGGTTACTGGTGGTGCTGGTGGTAGTATTACTGGTGTCTGAAATGGTGGCGTCACTTTTGTTGCTGTTCTCCTTCTCCCTCGTGTTCTTGTTCTAGTTGTCACCAATATTACTAGTATTTCAGTTATCATCATTGTTACTGTAGGGTTTTTATATGTTTTATCTGTGAAGGAAGTCGCAGTAAAAATATCTTTCTCCTCTTCTTTCTTTTCCTCTTCCTCCTCCTCCTCCTCCTCCTCCTCCTTCCTCTCTCTGTCACTGGTAGTTTCCTGTCTCTATCACTGGTAGTTAGGAAATAGTTTCAACAAACAGCCTCAGGGTCTGTTGCTGTTTGTCTTCCTCTGTATTCCTTTGTATTCCATCTTCTCCTCCTCCTCCTCCTCCTCCACCTCCTCCTCCTCCCAGTGATCCCTGCCACACACACGTCTGCCTCACGATTCCTGGGCCCCGGTATGCTAATGTAGTTTGACGTTGCTTTTTCACACCCAAAGAAAAAGACGAGAGACGAGGCAGATGAAGAGGATGGGAAGAGAAAAATAATCCCAAGCTGATGAAGAAGACGAGAGGGGGTAAAAAAAAAAAAAGGAAAAAAAAGACGAAAGAAAAGTTAAGACGGGAAGATAAGGAATGGGAAAGAGGGAAGGGAAAAAGGAAAGCGAAGGAGAGAGAGAGAGAGAGAGAGAGAGAGAGAGAGAGAGAGGAGAGGGAAGGGAAAAAGAATGCTGTGGTGAGTGTTATAAAGAGGAAGAAAGAACGTGAGAAAACAGAAGGGTGAACAAGAAGTGAGAGAGATGAGAAAGCGGATTATGAAGGAAAGGGAAAAAGAGAAGAAGAGAAGAAAAAGAAGAGATGGAGGAGGAGGAGGAGGAGGAGGAGGAGGAAGAAAGAAGAAAAAAAGAAAGAAGAAGAGAGAAAGAAAATACACTTTAGCTGAAAGAAAGAAAAAATAGAGAAAAAGACCTTACCATACAGAATAGATGAAGGAACACAGAGAGAGAGAGAGAGAGAGAGAGAGAGAGAGAGAGAGAGAGAGAGAGAGAGAGAGAGAGAGAGAAGCACATCGTTTGATCCTCTCACTGGACTCGATATGGAGGCAATAAGGAGGTAAATTAGGAGACGAGAGAGGGGGAAGGGAAAGAGAAGTATGGAAGGATGGGAAGAGAGGAAGAAGATAATAACAGGAAAGACCAGAGAAAAGGGGACAGCCATGGACACTAAACGAGAGAGAGAGAGAGAGAGAGAGAGAGAGAGAGAGAGAGAGATGACCATGACAACGTAAAGGAAGAAGAAAAAGAATAGGAGGAGGAGGAAGGGAAAGAGAAGACGAAAAAAGAGAAAGAAGAGAAGGAAAAGAAAGAGAAGGGGAGGGAGAGACAAAAACACAAAGAAAAAAAAAGTAACAAGAATGATAAACAAACAAACAAGGGAAGAACAACGAAACGGTGATGAAAGACAGGAAGGAAGAGAAAGGAAATGAAGGGAGAGACGAAGAGAAATGATAAATGAGGAGGGAAGGATTAGGCAATCGGTAAATAATATTGTTTACGAACCGTGGAAATGAGGCAAAAATGAAGAAGGGAACGAAAAAAAGAGAAGATTAGAACGATGGCAAAAAAAGACGATGAAAAAGGAGAAAGAGAAAAGAAGAAGAAGAAGAAGAAAATTATGATGATGATGAAAAAGAAGAAATGAAAAGAGAGATATGCTGAAAAAAGAAGAAAAAGAAGCAGAAGAAATGAAAAGGGAGATAGGCTGAGGAAGAAGAAAAAAGAAGAAGAAGAAGAAGAAGAAAAGGGAGATAAGTTAAAGAAGATGAAAAAGGAAGAAGAAAGATAAATAAATATAAAATACTAAATCACAAGCAGAAAAAAGTACCTCATTCGAAACAGAGAGAGAGAGAGAGAGAGAGAGAGAGTGTGTGTGTGTGTGTGTGTACACATATTCTCGTCAATTTTCAGTTTATAAGAATTTATGTCCATGTTTTATATATTTTCCTCTTCGGACTCAATTTCCACTGTTACATAATAAATTTTGTCCTCCTAAACAATTTTCTGCCACTGGAGTAGGCAAAAAATTGAGAGGAGGAGGAGGAGGAGGAGGAGTAGCAAGAGGTGGTGGATGTGAGTAGAAAGAGAAGGAGGAAGAGTAAGAAGAGGAAAAGAAGGAGGAGGAGGAGGTGGTGGAGAAGGAAGATGAGGAAGAGTAGGGAAAGGAATATAAAGGAGGAGGAGGAGGAGGAATACAAAGGAATACAAAGGAAAGACCAAGCAACAACAGACTCTGGGGTCCTGGTTAACTATTTTATACTAACTACACAGTGTGAGAGACAGCAAAGCAGAAGGCTCCTCCCCACCCACCCATCCCACCAGCCGAAGCTGGCCGGAAAAGGAAAGGCACCATGTGGTATTGAAAAACCAAATGGAATTTTAGAGAATAGAGAAAAGAAGTTGTAATCTACGTCTACTCTTGTTTGTGGGGGACTATGTAGGTGCTTGACGGTTATGTAGTGTGGTGAATGTGCATGTGGGTGGAGTCACAGTGTGGATGTCGGAGGGGTGGTGCGGCAGCCTTGCCTGGCGCTTTCAAGGAAGGCAGCAGTCAATCAGGCCCCAGCTCCGTTCACTCCACTGAGTAAGCGTACTTTCCCTTGGAGGGACGCCGTACACTGATTTCCCCCTGCAACATTGATCCCTGGTTGTCCCGATGGTGATAAAAAATTAACAGGGCCCTAGACAAACACAACCCGTCACAGGTCGAAAGTGGGAGTAGTGACCGTTAACTCAGGGTTATCTGTGAGTGTAAGTATAGTATAGTGTAATGTAAATGTGGACACAGTGTAGAGGTCAAGAGGTGGTGCGGCAGCCTTGCCTGGCGCTTTCAAGGGAGGCAGCAGTCAATCAGGCCCCAGCTCCGTTCAGTCCACTGTAAAGTGTACTTCCCACTAAGGGCGCCGCACACTACATGGTTACCCCTGCAGCAGTGACCCTGGTACTTTAATTCCCGATGATGATCACTACTGTCAGGGCTCCTGACTTTCCACAGCCCGTCACAGGTCGAGAGTAGTAGTAGTGACCGTTAACTCGGGGCTGTCTGTGTCGTGTAAGGAGGGTAAGTGTATTCGCGAAACACCCGCAATTCACGATCTGAGGCATATTTCTTTATGGACGGCGCAAATTACTCGGAGATAAACAGTGACAACCGGGGATTAGTTTCGAAATATTTGTCAAGACGAATTTTGAATGTCTCAATAGTACCTGAATCAACTACGTTCGATGGCAAACCGTTCCAAATATTGATAATGCGATTAAAGAAAAATGTTTGGCTTCGTTTGTTTTAAATCGCTTTCCTATTACCTTGAAACCGTTGTTTCTGGTGAAATTTGACCGGTCAAGCGTTAGGAAGTTATCAGGATTCATATTCGTAAATCCCTTGAAAATCTTGAAGAGTGTGATAAGGTCCCTCGTAATCGACGTTTGGAAAGAGTAAATAAATTTAGTTCTTTAAGTCGTTCCTCGTATGGTTTATTACGTAATCTTGGAACCATTTTAGTTAATCGACGCTGTATTCTTTCTAATTTTTCAATGTCTTTCTTATAATAGGGTGACCAAAATTGTACGTTATATTCAAGGTGCGGGCGTACGAGCGAATTATATAAAGTTAATATTATCTCTTCCGTTTTGAATGTGAATGATCTTCCGATAAAGCCGACTAATTTATTTGCGATTTTCACAACTTCGGTGCATTGATTACTTTGTTTGAGGTCAGCCGATATTACAACGCCAAGATCTTTTTCTCTCTGTACGCTCTTTATGGAAGCATTCCCCATTGTATAGTTCGCTCGTGGATTACTATTTCCAATATGTAGAACATGACATTTGTCAAAATTGAAATTCATCAGCCACGTTTTAGA
>NC_059304.1:20906174-20923674 GCF_017591435.1 Portunus trituberculatus
CACTTTCTTCTTTCCCCCCAAACCGTCCTTTACCTTCCTCCCAGTCCTTCATCCATCTTACCACTACCACTACCACCACCACCACCACCACCACCACCACCACCACCACCCACCCAGTTCTTCCCTCACTCGTCACAAGCAAGGGAGAGAAGGAAGGAGAAAGTAACAGTTTGGAAGGGAGACGTTAGGAAAGAAAAAATCACACAAGCGCTGACTGACTTACCATTCGTCCTTCGCTTCCAAGGAGAACGGAGAGAGAACTTCCTTTCCCCTTCCTCAGACAGGCGCCATCCATCCTGCGGCCTCAGGTTAACAGCGGCGGTGGTGAGGGAGGAGGAGGAGGAGGAGGAGGAGGAGGAGGAAAGGGAGACAGCAGTAATAGTAGTAGTGGTAATGGCAGAACGAGAAGGAGGAAGAGGAGGAGGAGAGGAGGAGGAGTTATAGAGAAGAAATACATAAGTAGTTGGAGGAGGGAAAGGAGGAGGAGACAAGAGAGAGAGAGAGAGAGAGAGGGGAGGTAGGGGAAACAGGAATGACATGGAGAAGAAAAGAGATGTTGGTCTAAAGAAAATGAATGAGGGATGGGAGGAGAAGAGAAAGAGAAGGAATACAAAGGAATACAAAGAAAAGCCAAACAGCAACAGACCTCTTGGTTCTTTCGAGGCTTTATGGTAACTACTTCTAACTGGCTACTGATAAGAGAGACAGGACAGGACAGGAGAGAAGGAGGAGGAGGAGGAGGAGGAGGAGGAGGAGGAGGAGGAGGAGGAGGAGGAGGAGAACTAAGAGTGGAGGAAGAATAGAGGCAGGAAAACCACAAGAAGAGGAGTTGGGAGGGAGAGAGAGAGAGAGAGAGAGAGAGAGAGAGAGAGAGAGAGAGAGAAATTGAAAGTCATTGCAAGAGTGTGACAGAAGGAGAAGGAATGGAGGGAAGAATTGAAAGAGAGAGAGAGAGAGAGAGAGAGAGAGAGAGAGAGAGAGAGAGAGAGAGAGAGAGAGAGAGGTTGGTGAAAGTGGGAAAAAAGTTGAAATAGTGGAAGTAATATTAATAGCAACAGAAGGAGGAGGAGGAGGAGGAGGAGGAGGAGGAGGAGGAGGAGGAGGAAGAGAAGGAGGAACTGGAATGTTTGTCGAGGAAAGGAAGATGGATGTTTTTTTCCTCCTTCGTTTTTTTCCTCCTTCCTTCCTCGATTTGGTGTTGAGAAGAGGACCGTTTTGTGAGAAGAGGAGGAGGAGGAGGAGGAGGAGGAGGGGAGGGAGGAGAAGGAGGAGGAAGCTGCCTGTGGAGATAATGGTTTTGGTGAGAGGGGTGGGAAGAGGAGGAGGAGGAGGAGGAGGAGGAGGTATGTTGAAGGACCTCACACGCGCGTCTCTCCAGATTCGAAGAGGAGCAGGAGGAGGAGGAGGAGGAAAAGAAGAAGAAGAAGAAGAAGAAGAAGAAGAAGAAGAAGAAGAAGAAGAAGAGATCGGGGAAGAGGAGGAGGAGAAGGAGGGGGTGGTAGGAACATGAAGGAAAAGAAATAGTATGAAGAAAAAACAAATGCAGATATATAGGAGGAGGAGGAGGAGGAGGAGGAGGAGGAGGAGGAGGAGGAGGAGGAGGAGAACTAAGAGTGGAGAAAGAATAGGGGCAGGAAAACCACAAGAAAGGAGAGAGAGAGAGAGAGAGAGAGAGAGAGAGAGAGAGAGAGAGAGAGAGAGAGAGAGAGAGAGAGAGAGAGAGAGAGAGAGAGAGAGAGTGGCAAAAGAAAATAAACAACCTCGATTCAGTTAATAAAATGTTGGAAAAAGAATTGATCGTTTTCTTTTCCATTCATTTTCTTTCGTTTACTTTTTGCATCTCCTTTCCTTCTATTCCTTTCCTTCTTTTATCTCTCTTTTCCTTTATACTTTGTTCTTTTTATTTATCTCTGTTTCTCATGATTTCTTCTCTCCTTCCATTAACTTCTCCTTCTCCTTTACCTCTCTCATCTTTCGTTTATTCAATCTTGCTTCTTCCTCCTTTCCTTCCTTCGTTCCTTCTTTTCTTCCTTCCTTCTTTCCTTCTTCATTAACTTCTCTTTCCCTTTCATCTCCCTTTCATCGATCCCAACTTTCTTTTTTTTCTCCTAATTCGTCTATATTAAGTCTTTCCTTTCTTCTTTCTTTTGTTCCTTCATTCATTCTTTTATTTCTTCCTTCCTTCCTTCCTTTATTTTTTCCTCTTTCTTTCTTCCTTCCTTCTTTTCTTCTTTTATTCATTCCTTTATTCTTCCCTCCTTCCTTCCTTTCTTTCTATCTTCCTTCTTTCCTTCCTTTATTCTTAACTTCTCTCCTTCTTTCCTTCCTTCCTTCCTTCCTTTTTTTCCTTTATTCTTACCTTCCTTCATCCATTCCCTTATTCCTAACATCTTTTCTTCTTTCCTTCCTTCTTTCCTACCTTCATTCCTTCTTTCCTTTGTTCTTTCTCTTATCTTTTTTATCAGTTTGTGTTTACTTCTTGGCTAATCTTTTCTTGACTTCTTAACTCTTAATTCATCCATCCTTCTTCATTACCCTCTTCTTCTTCTTCTTCTTCTTCTTCTTCTTCTTCTTCTTCTTCATTTGTTTCCCTCTCGACTTTTTTCTTTGATTACCTTCATTTATTTATTCTCTCTAATTTTTGCTCCTCAATTTTTTTTTCTATATATTCGCATTCTTTTTATTTCTGTTTTTCTCTAATTCTTTATTTCTTCTTTCTCTTCCCTACTTCTTTTTTTTTTTTTGCTTTCCTATTTTCCTCTCCTTTATTTCTTTCTATCCTG
Source organism: Portunus trituberculatus (assembly GCF_017591435.1). Taxonomy (NCBI): domain Eukaryota; kingdom Metazoa; phylum Arthropoda; class Malacostraca; order Decapoda; family Portunidae; genus Portunus; species Portunus trituberculatus. The sequence goes on from NC_059304.1 coordinate 20,908,958, forward strand.
TCTATCTATCTTCTTTATTTTTTTTTTTTTTTAGTTTCTTGTCATTTTTTTTTCAACTTTCTTTTCTTATTTTTTTCTGTCTTCCTTTTCTTTTGTTTATTTCTTTTTATTCTCGTGTATTTTTCTCTTTTTTCTCTTTCTTTCACCTATTTCTCCTTTCTTCCGTATTGCTCTGAGTTCTTCCATGTTTTTTTTTTATATATTCATTTATTTTATGTGCATTTTAACCTTTTTTTCATTTCTTTCCTTCTAAATTTTCTTTCCTTATATTTTGTCTTATTTTCTCTTTCAACTGTTTATTGGTTCATATCTTCTTTTTTACCCTGTCCTTCGTCATTTTTTTCCTTCTTGTATCTTTTCCTTTTCTTTTTTATTAGATCCACTTCTCTCATTCTTCCTAATTTTCTTATGTGTCTGTCTACGTTTATTTCCCAGTCCTTCATCATTTTTTTCCTCTTCTAGAATCATTTCCTTCTTTTTTTTCATTAGATTCACTTCTTTCATCCTTCCTAGTTTTGTCATGTCTTTATATGTTATTATTTTCTTTCCTGTTTATGATTTTCTTTTGTTTATGTTCTCCTCCATTTATTCTCAGTTTCTCTATTCTTTCCTTTTATCTCTGTTTCTCTCTATTTTCTGTTTTACTAATACAAATACATTATTGTTTGTTTTTTTCCTTTCCTTCCGCCTCAATCTTTTTTTTTAAACACTCCTATCTCTATTTCTCTATTTCTTTCAATTCCCTTCAGTATTTTTGGGTAATATATTTTTACTTTCTTTCCATCTCCCATTCAGTCCTTCACTTTCCTATATATCCCTCTATTGCTTTATTTTCTTTCATTCTCCTTCAGTATTTCGAGGTAATATATTTTCTTCTCCTTTTCTTTCTTCTATTCAGTCCTGCACATTTCTACATATTCTTTTATTTATTTATTTCCTTTCAATTTCCTTCTGTATTTTTCGATATATAATTCCTTCTCCTTTCCATCTTTCATTCAGTCCTTCACTTTTCTATATATCCCTTTATTTCTTCATTTTCTTTCAATATCCTTCAGTTTTTTGGGGTAATTTATTTTCTCCTTTCCTTTCTCCCAATCAATCCTTCTTCACCTATCTATATATCTCTCTACCTATTCATCTTTTTCAATCTCCATTTTTTTTTCAATAATAGTACATTTTCCTTCTTCTTTCCTTTCTTATGCCTAAACTTTCTCAACTTTTCACAGTCTTTTTATTTAGTTTCATTTCTTCCTAGTATATTTTTCCATTACTTTTCTTATTTTTCTTCGTCCTTTGATCCCTCTTAACTTTTCCTGGCGTGTGGGTGAGTTGGTGGGTGGGTTAGTGGCTTATCCAACTCTGAAAGCTGCGGCCCGTGACAAATTCTAATATCCACGTCAACTTGCCTGGTGACCTCTTAGCATATTTATACAGTTTAGCGCCTTCTTCAAACTCAGCTATGAATTGTTAAGTGGCTGGCAGACCAATACTTCCCTTCCCTCGCCGCTCGTGTGCCAGAACTCTTTACCCTTCTTCTTCTTCGTCGTCGTCGTTGTCTTCTTCTTATTATTATTATTATATATATGTTATTGTTATTAGTATTGTTATTATTATTATTATTATTATTATTATTATTATTATTATTATTATTATTATTATTATTATTATTATCATTATTATTATTATTATTATTATTATTATTATTGCTATTATTTTTTTACTCTTCTTCTTCTTCTTCTTCTTCTTCTTCTTCTTCTTCTTCTTCTTCTTCTTCTTCTTTCTTTCTTTTTCTTCTTCTTCTTCTTCTTCCTCCTCCTCTTCCTACTATTCTTGCTACTACTTTTAGTTTCTTTTTTTCCCCACTACCAACTCTTCCTCCTCCTCCTCCTCCTCCTCCTCCTCCTCCTCCTCCTCCTCCTCCTCCTCCTCCTCCTCCTCCTGACTAGCAAATGACGTGAGGTGAGGTTAGGTTAGTAGCGGGTCTCACTTTTCTGGACGCTAAGTGAGGTCATACTTTTTGTGCATACTAAATAAACCAACGAATTTAGGTACGCATATTCTTTTCTTTGGCAAGGAGGAGGAAGGAGGAGGAGGAGGAGGAAGGAGAAGGAGGATGGTAAACTTTCCTCCTCCGGTTCCGCCTCGCAAAAAGGAAAAATGAGAGTGAACAGGGAAGGAAAATGTTCTTGGATTTTTTTTTTTTTTCCAGAAGGATTTTCATAGCGAAACTTATTTGTCTTTTTTTTTTCTCTCTCCATTCTTTCTTCTGTTTTATTTATTTTTTTTTCTCCTTCTATTCTCTTCTCTTTTCTGCTATCTTGTTCCTCTCCCCTGTTTTCTTCTCTCTCTACCTATCTCCTTCTCTCCCCTACGTCTTTCCTTCCGTATTTCCTTCCTTCATTCCTTTCTTCCCTTCTTTTCTTTACCTACTTTTCCCATCCTTCCTATTCTTTTCCTTCCTCCTTCCCTCCCTTCCTCTTTCTTTCCTCTTGTTTCCTTCCTTCCCTCCTTCCCTCTCCTATTCCCTTTTTTCCCTCCTTATCTTTCCTTTCCTTACCTATTTTTCCCTTCTGTTCCATTTTTTTCTCTCCATTCTTTCCTCTCTCCTCTCTCTTATCTTGTTCCTCTCTCCTGTTTTCTTCTCTCTCTACCTTCCTCCTTCTCTCCCTACGTCTTTCCTTCCTTCCTTCCTTCCTTCCTTCCTTTCTTCCCTTCTTTTCTTTACCTACTTTTCCCTTCCTTTCTGTCCTTTCCTCTCTCCTGTCCTCATTTCCTCTTTCTTTCCTCTTGTTTCCTTCCTTCCCTCCTTCCCTCTCCTATTCCCTTTATTTCCTCATCTTACCTATTTTTCCCTCCTTCCCGTCCTTTCCTTTCCTTTTCTTTCCTTTCCTTCCTACTTCCCTTCCGTTACTCCTCCACGTCTGTTTTCCCTCCTTCCCCTCCCTTCATCCTTCCCTTACCTTTCCCTCTTTCCTTCTATTCCTCCCTAGACCTTCCTTCTATTCCCCCTTCCTCCTCCCTTTCCTCTTCCTCCCCCTCCTATGCCCTCCCGCCCCTACTGCAGTCCTCGCCCTTTGTATGTGTATCTCCGGTATTACGGCAGCAGCGGGAGGCGGCGGCGGGAGCTTGCGGGAGGACAGCGGGAGGAGGGCGGGAAGATGGCGGGAGGAGGGCGGGAAGAGGAGAACCATGTGGAAAAGATAACAAAAAACGGTGAATCTGAGAAAGAAAACCGGGAGAAAAGTAGATTTGGGCTAACTTCACTGTAATCACAACCTCCTCCACCTCCTCTTCCTCCTCCTCTTCCTCCTCCTCCTCCACGGTAATATCTGAAGGAGGAGGAGGAGGAGGAGGAGAAGCTGCTGCCACACACCTCTAATTAAATTTCTTACCTACTCTTCCATCCTACTTATTGTTATTATCCCGTTAAAGGCAAGAGTCGCGCCAACTAGACTACCTCGCCTCGCCTGCACAGATTTCCACCACTGGCAAGAGGAACTATTAAGAGGTGGTGGTGGTGGTGGTGGTGGTGGTAGACGAAGAGAACAAGGCCAAGGACAAAAAGAAAAATATAAAGAAAGGGAAGAAATGATGGTCAATAAATGAATGAAAAGAGGAGAAAAAAACTGGAAACATAAGAATAGAGGGAGAAATTCATGAAGGTGGTGGTGGTGGTGGTGGTAGAAGTAGAAAACAAGGCCAAGAACAAAACGAAAAGAATAAAGAAGGAAGAGAAAGGATTGTAAATAAATAAATAAAGAAGAGGGGAAAAAAACTGAGTATATGTGAGTAAAGGAAGAAAATAATGAAGGTGGTGGTGGTGAAGGTGGTGGTGGTAGACTAGACGAAGAGAACAAAACTAAAAAATTGAAAGAAAAATATAAAGAAGGATAAGAAAGAATAGTAAATAAATGAAGGCAGAAATGGAGGAGAAAAAAATAAAGGGTGAAAAGATGGTGATGGTAGTGGTGATGGTGGTGGTGGTGGTAGTTGTGGTAGACGAAGAGAACAAGGCTAAAAACAAAAAGACAAGAATAAAGGAAGAGAAAAAATAATGGTAAATGAACGAATGCAGAGGAGGAGGAGCAAAAAAGATAAAAGGGGGATGAAAACATAACAAAAGGAAGAAAATAAAGAGAGAGAAGATAAAGAGTGTAAGTAAACATGGAAGAAAAGAAAGAGGAGGAGAAGGAAGAGGAGTATATAAAGAAGAGAAGAATAATAACAATTTTATGAAGCAATCGAGAAGAAAAACAAGAAAATAATAAGGAAAGAGAGTAAAAGATGGAGGAAGAAGAAGAGGAGGAGGAGGAGGAGGAGGAGGAGAAAGATTGGAGAGGTGGAGAAGGAGGAGAATAAAAGAAGAGAAGAACACACATCAAAACAGAGAAAAAAAATATGACAAACACTAGAATATACAAAGAAAGGGAAAGAGGGTAGTAAACAAACATGAAGAAGGAGGAGGAGGAAGAAGAAAAGAAGAAGAAGAAAAAAGAAGAGGAGGAAGAAGAGGAGAATAAAAGCAAAGAACACAAATCAGAAGAAAGAAAAAATAACAAGAACAAGAATAAAATGTACAAGAAAGAAAGAAAGAAAGAAAAACCTGAGGAATGCAGAAGAGGAGAAAGAGAAAAAGAAAGAAAAAGAGAAGGAAATAAGAAAAGAAGGACAAGAACAAACAGTAAAAATGAAACCAACACAAGAATGAAGTCACGGAAAAACGGAAGAATAAAAAGAGAAAGAGGAGGAGGAGGAGGAGGAGGAGGAGGAGGAGGAGGAGGCGGAGGTGGCATAGTAGCACCAGCAAGAACAACATCGAAGCCTCCGGAAGATTATTTTTAGTCTGAGTTTACACTTCCTTTCGCTGGAACTGGAAGCTGTAAACCTTTTGAGGGTTATGGCGGCACGGGGAGGAGGACCAGGAGGAGAAGGAGGAGGAAGAAGAAGAGGAGGAGGAGGGAAAGAAAAAGATATATCGCTCCAAGGAAGACTACCTCTCCTCTCACCCTTCTTTACCTTCCTCCTTCCTTCTCCTCCACGTCCTCTTTCACGCCAACTATCCACTCCACTCCTCCTCCTCCTCCTCCTCCTCCTCCTCCTCCTCCTCCTCCTCCTCGTCGCTCAGGAGAATCACTCAAGGGTGAAGAGACTCGGCTCGTCGCCTCCGCCAAGAGCTGCAGAAGGAAGTGATTAGAGAAAGTGGTGGAGTTTTGTTAAGATGATAGGGAGGTGGAGGCGGCGGCGGCGGCGGGCGGACAGCACGCGCGCAGCCAGAAATTTCATCTCGCGGAACAAAGGGAGACGGTGGAAAATGATAATAAAAGGAGAGTATATAGAGATAGAAAGGAGATCATTTGGAAGCGTCGGATGTTTGTTCCTGTCCTAACCTTTCACTTCTCTTCGGTTTGGTTTGATGGAAGGAAGGAAGGAGAAAGGGTCGGGTGTAAATTTGAGTTTAATTTATTGATGTTACTGATTGCGAAAATGTGTAACTCGGATAATTGAAGCCTTTTCGCCACCTGCATGTGTGTTTTTAGTTTTCCTTCATTAGAGTTATCTAGAGCCTCGCCCAGTCAGTGTCGGTCAAGTATTGGTTGTTTAGCACAGGGGAAAGGAAATAGTAACTGGTGTGAAGAGAAAAGAGAAACAGAAATCATTTGGCTCAAGGTGATCTGTTGCTGTCCTCATTTTTCACTTCTTTGGGATTTGGTCTGATAAAAGAAAATAGATAAAAAATAGATATTTTTTCAGACTCTTCTGTTGCTGTCGCTTACTCGTGACTCATACGCACTGGGGCGTCACGAGTCAAACCAAAACACTCCGGAGAATTTCCTGACTTATAGCGAGCCGCCGTGGTACAGTGGAACCATGCGTGCTTTGGGGTCCCAGGGGTCTCCAAGCGCACAGGTTCGAATCCTGTCCACTGTTCGAGTGTAGGTTGGGCTTCCTTACTCGGGGCAACGGTTTCCTAGCGGGTGGGCTTTGAGATAGGAGGTAACTCAAAAAGTATCCCCTTTAGCGCATAAATTCCCGTGAAACCCCACATGGTATAAATAGAATAAAAAATAGTGAAGATTTGCAAATAACTTTAAAAAATGGGAATGTGAGAGAGGTAATTGTCTGATATTTGTTTTATTTACTTATTTATTTATTTATTTATTTTCGTTTTATTTTATTTCATATATTTACGTATTTTTTGGCGTGTATAGAGAATTGTATCTTATGGGTAATTCTTCACACCTTGCTCTCATCCGCCTGTGCGCCATGCTGCCATCTAGTGCCCGCGCGGCGAGGCTCAGACGTGCGGCACAGATATCTACGTGCATACACACATACATACACGGTAGAGTAATTAATGTATGAGAGAGAGGAGTCATGACAAGCCGGCAGTAGCGTGTTTCAATAGTAATGAGGTAGGCTCTCTCTCTCTCTCTCTCTCTCTCTCTCTCTCTCTCTCTCTCTCTCTCTCTCTCTCTCTCTGACACACACACACACACACACACATAATTCAAAAACTGTCCTCTTTTAAATGAGTCCCATAAAATAATGTCTGTTTTTTTTATGTACTCTATCGATTTGTCTATTTTTTCATATTTGCATAAGAGGGGAACTGGCCAAAGACACCAAAACACGAGGGAAAAAAGACCCACCAGACTGCCAACCCTAAAGTGAGTGAAAAGAGTTAGCTATCCATGTTTAGAGAAGGAGTGTCTTGGAGAGAGAGAGAGAGAGAGAGAGACAGACAGACAGACAGACAGACAGACAGACAGACAGCAAACAGAGAGAGAGAGAGAGAGAGAGATGTTGTTTTATTCGAGTTTATTTTTTTTTTTTTTTTTTTTTTGTACGAGGAAATCAAGTAATGTGGGAAAGTATGTATGCATAGATTTTTTTTGAGTCAGTTATACGTAATCGGATCAGAACAGAACTCTCTCTCTCTCTCTCTCTCTCTCTCTCTCTCTCTCTCTCTCTCTCTCTCTGATACATAATTCCCTATCCTTAATGTACTTCCTTCCTTCCCCTAGTCCCCCTTGAATGCACCCCTTCCTCATTCCTTCCCTCCCTCCCTCCCTCCTTCCCTCCCTCCTTTCCTCCCTCCTTCCCTCCCTCCATCCCTCCGTCCCTCCCTTCTTCCCTCTCCCCCATCCCCCATCCCTGTACATTTGTTTTTCCCAGTCAAGTCTCTCCTCTAATTACAAGCTCCCCCATTCTTTCCCTAGTGATTTCTACAGAAGCTGCTCGTCATTTTACACAGTTCAGTTCTCTATTGTCCCTCGTTCGTCTATGCATTCTTTTTTTTTTTTTTTACTTTACCTTGCCTTTATTTGCCTTTTATATCGTCTATGTTTGCTCCTTATGTCATTTATGTTTAGACCTTTTCACATTTTTTTTTTTTTTTCAGAAGCTTCTCGTCATATTAAACAAACATTCAGTTCTCTATTGTCTTTCGTTCGTCTTTCCATGTTTTTCTTTTACTTTACTTTGCCTCTATTTGCTTTTTATATCGTGTATGTTTGTCGTTTATATTTGCACCTTTACAGTGTTTGCAATTTGTGTTACTTAAGATGAAAATTGAAAGAAACAACCAAGTGAAGGAAAGTAAAGGCAGGTTGAGAATGATTGAGGTGGAAGAAAGCAAACAAAAGAAGATATATCACTCAAAACCGAGGAAATATGAAAGAAAATAATGACGTAGAGAGACATAAGAAAATTGGGAAGGATGAGAGAAGCGGTTGTAATAAGAAAAGAGAAGGGAAGGATTTTGGAAAGATAAAAGTGACGAAGGAAAAGATAAATAAAGAAGTAAAGACGTTAGGAGTGATTGAGGAGACAAAAAATAGAGCAAAATTTATGAGAAAGAAGGAAATTAAGAAGAAAAGAAATGAAAAGATAGAAATACACACAATATGAATTCATTAGTAAGTAGGCAACCACCTTAAATCATCTATATCTTCATTTTAAATCGTTTCTACAGTAGTTCTACCTTACAGGGGCTATAATTCTACCGTACATGGTCTATATTCACATCCTGTCACGTTCCTAACTTGTATAACAGCCAACAGAACAACCTAACGTATTATTTCATCATTATTCTAAGCATACAAGAACACGCATTTCTCCTACAAGAACACGCATTTTTCCTACAATAACACGCATTTCTCTACTATACACTGCCTATACTTCCACCTCTCATCGTCGATATTCACACTAAGTCACGTTGCTAAAAATCACACCACACTCGATAAAACAGCTCAATAAAACGCCTCCTTGTCACTACTCCCTCTCTGTCCACCACTGCTTCTCTAACTCCATGTCCTCGTGTCTCCTGCAGGCGAGGTGACCGAGGCGCCATCCCCAGCAGTGTCCGTGGGGCCTTACTTCCTCTCCCCGGGCAGCAGGAACATCACAGCCTCGGTGGGACAGACTGCCTACCTGCCCTGCCGCGTGGCCCAGCTCGACGACCACGTGGTGAGTCTCGAGGGGAGGGAAAGGAACAAAGTGAACTAAATAGACTAAATGTGTAAGTGATAGAGGAGAGAAGAAGTCATAACCTAGAAGCAAGATAAAGCGAAACAGGTTAAAAAGAAGAAGAAGAAGAAGAAGAAGAAGAAGAACGGAAAGAGGGAGTAAACCTAACCTAACCTAACCCTAATCTAAACCTAATCCAACCTAATTTAACTAAAAGAGGTGAATTGAGGCGAGATGTTACTTAGTTGATTAGTGTGCTAGTTTGTTAGTAAGTCTGTGGGAGGTTAGGAAGGAAGAGAAAGAAGCTGAAGGAAAGAGAAGTGAGGCGTGTGAGGGTAAAGAGGTGTTGGTTCCGTCCGAATGAGAGGGGAAGGGAAAGATGGTTAACTGGAGAGAAGAGAAGAGTGAAGGGTTAAATAGAGGGGAGAGGGGAGAGGGAAGGGTTAACTAAAGGGGAAATGAGAGGAAACTAGAAAATTGGAGAGAAAGGGGAGGAAGCTAGAGAACTGGAAGGAAAGGGGAGGAAACTAGAGAAATAGAGAGAAAGGAGAGGAAACTAGAGAAATGAAGGGAAAGGGGTGGAAACTAGAGAACTGAGAGAAAGGAGAAGAAACTAGAGAAATAGAGAGAAACGGGAGGAAACTAGAGAACTGGAGGGAAAGGGGGAAGAAACTACAAAACTGGAGGGAAAGGGGAGAAAAAAACAAGAGAACTGGAGAGAAAGGAAAGAAAAAGAGAAAACTAAAGGGAAAAGGGAAAAAAATAGAAAACAAGAGAACTGGAGAGAAAAAAGGAGAAAAACAAGAGAACTGGAGAGAAAGGGGAGAAAAAATAGAAACCTGGAGGGACAGAAGGTAGGAAAGGAGAGCTAACTGGAGGAAAAATAGGAGAAAAGGAGGCTAAACTAGATGAGAGAGGGGACAAAAAAGAGAATTAACTGGAGAGAAGAGAGAAAGAAAGGAATTAACTGAAGAGGAGAGGGAATAGAAACAAGAAAACTGGAGAAGAAAGAGAGAAGAAGAGAAGAGTTAACTACACATGACATGGGAAGAAAGATTAGCCAGAGAGAAGAAGGGAGAGAAGAGAACAAGCATAGGAGAGAAGTGTGAGGTAAGAGGAGACGAATAAAGGTGAGAGGGAGAGGGAGATGAGGGGAGAAAAGTGTATACAATAGAGAGAGGGGAGAGAAGGGTTGGCAGGGGATGGATGTAGAGGCCTAGTGGTTATTGACAAGGTTGGCAGGGAAACCGGATAGGCAAGGGAGGGAAAGAAGGGAAAAGGGGAAAGAGAAAGAATGAATCAGTGAAGGTTCCGGGAAGAATGGGAGAGGGAGAAGGGAGGGGAGAGAGTAAAAGAGGAAGGAAAAGGGGGTAAAGGAAGAGCAAAGAGCTTAACTTAATAATTAATTGTGTGTGTGTGTGTGTGTGTGTGTGTGTGTGTGTGTGTGTGTGTGTGTGTGTGTGTGTGTGTGTGTGTGTTTGCACGTTTCCCTAAAGTAAGAGAGCGTGTTTGTTCTACTCTTTGTATGTTTGTATGCGTCCTCTCTGTGTGTGTGTGTGTGTGTGTGTGTGTGTGTGTGTGTGTGTGTACATAGATGACCCGTCTTCAGAAACGTTTCTCTCACCACGACTGTTTTCAAAAGCCACGAAGTTGATTAGTCCGATTCTCGAAACCATTTCTCCTTTCACTAACACAAAAATCTTCCTAATACGTCACTGAAACCATAAATAATAAATAATAAATGAAATAGATAGATAAAAACACCCTAAAAGAAAAACAACATGCGAACATTACCTTCAACAATAAACCCCTTTGAAAATAATGGAGATAAGATGCTACATAGACCCAAGAATATAGTCCTATGTATATATGTATGTATGTATGTATGTATGTATGTATGTATGTAAGCTCGCAATATCACATGTCTTCCATTCATAGACTCAAACCTTTTCCCTGCTAGGAGTGGTTGGCATGACAGGAATCCACCTCAGGGCTCCATCAGGCTCCTCCTCAGGGAAGGCTTCGTGAAAAAGAGGCGTTTCGGGACCTCCCCTTCCTCCACCAACACCGTCCTCAGCTCTCCGTAGGCCTAACTGTGCGGTGATGGTCGTGGTGGTGGTGGTGGTGGTAGTGGTGGTGATGGTGGTGGTTAGAGGGTAGCCAGACGATGAGGAAGATGACAGTTAGAGAGAGAGCCAGAGAGAGAGAGAGAGAGAGAGAGAGAGAGAGAGAGAGAGAGAGAGAGAGAGAGAGAGAGAGAGAGAGAGAGAGAGAGAGAGAGAGAGAGAGAGAGAGAGAGAGAGAGAGAGACTAAAGAAAACGAAGGAGGAAACAGGAAAAGAGGAAAACGAAGAAAATAGGAAAAAGAACAGAAAAGTAGTCGATTAGAGAGAGAGAGAGAGAGAGAGAGAGAGAGAGAGAGAGAGGCTGCTTCCATGTAAATTCCACGCAAGTAAATTTTCCCTCTAAAAGTTTGCCCCTCCCCTCCCTCTTCCCCTCCCCTCTCCCCCCCTGTAAAATAATTTCCCTAGCCGAAGAGAACTGAGCCTAATTTTTCATCGGAATAATTTACGTTGAAGTTTACCCTGGGGAGAGTTACTGTATTGGGGGAAGGGGGGTGGGGGGAGAGAGGGGGCGAGCGAGGCTGTGGGGGGGTAAGGGATAGTGGAGCAGGAGAGGGTGGGGGTGGGAGGGGTTGGGGGCGTATAGTGAGAGATAAGAGAGATAGAGATAAGGGTTGTTAGGTTGACTGGGACAGAATGGGAAATAAAAAGCAAAATAGCAAAAACTAGATAGGGAGGAAAAGAGGATGAGTGAAAAATAAAACAAAGAAAGAGTGGATGTGAAGATAGTATAATAGAGAGAGAGAGAGAGAGAGAGAGAGAGAGAGAGAGAGAGAGAATATGCAAAGACAATAAAAAAAGACACGAAAAATGAACACAAGAACAAAATAGAAACTGAGAAAACACAAATAGAACACAATGAATGAAAAGAAAACTACCAAACACTAAAATTGAATAAAAAAAGGAAGAAAAACAAGAAAAAATTTAATACTTAAAAAAAAGAGAGTTGTGAAATGAAAGAATGACAATACAAACGAGGGAAAATCAAGATAAGAGAGACAGACAAACAGACAGAGAGACAGAGAGAGGCAGAGAGAAATGGAAGCAGTTAGGAAGCATATTCACCGCTCAATACACGAATAGTTCCTGTCAATCAGTCATTAAGAGACAGCAAACCCTCGTTATCATTCACAACACTCCAACAATTGCTTCATTTCAACACCCACCAGGCTTCCACGCGCCACCCAAGCAAGGCCCCTGTGCTGAAACGCCTCTCTCTCTCTCTCTCTCTCTCTCTCTCTCTCTCTCTCTCTCTCTCTCTCTCTCTCTCTCTCTCTCTCTCTCTCTCTCTCTCTCTCTCTCTCTCTCTCTCATCCTTACTATTTTCAAAGGCCACAGAGATGACTAACCGGGTTCTCAAGAGTGTTTCACCTGTTGATGATGTAGAAACCGGATTAATCTATCACTAGAACCTTAAAGACACTCTTAAAATCTCGTGTGATTTATCAAAAAGCCCTATGTTCTGAAATGTTGTGCTCTCTCACTAAAGTTAATTTCAAAGGCCACAGAAATTACTAGCCGAGTTCTCAAAAATTTGTCTCCTGGTGATCATGTAGAAACCGTGTTATTCTCTCACTAAAACCATAGAAAATACTCTTAAAACCAATGTAACTTATTATACAGTCCACAGACATGACTAACCGTGTTCTCAAGAGTGTTTTTTCTATTGATCTTGTAGAAAACGGGTTATTCTGTCAGTAAAACCATAAAAAATACTCTTAAAATCCCGTATAAGTTATTAAAAAGGCCACAGACATGACTAATCGTGTTTTCAAGAATATTTCTCCTGTTAACAAATGTAGGAATCGTGTTAATCTATCCCTAGATCCATAAAAACACTCCTGAAATTCCGTGTAACTTATAAGCCCATATTCTGAAACGCCTTGTTCTCCCATCACTATTATTTCCAAAGGCCACAGAAATGACTAGCAGTGTTCTCAAAAGTGTTTTTCCTATTGATAACGTAGAAATATCATTAATCTGTCACTAGAACCACAAAAGAAACTCAGGATTGCGTTATTATAGTTCATCGGAGGGGGAAGTAAGTTTTTGTAAAGGAACTGCCACGTGAACGCGTTTTGGTTTTATGCAGCTTTCCTTCTGATCTTCTGTTCTTACTCTACAAAGAATAACTAGTAACTGGAAGAACAAGAAATAGTGTGGCTGCAGTACTATGATATAAATGGTTCTTGCAGCTTTCCCTTGTGTTCTTCTGTTATTGCTCTACTATGGATAACTAGTAACTGTAACAACAAGAAAAAGTGTGTCTGCAATACTAAGATATAAATGGTTCTTGCAGCTTCCAGTACGTTCCTACCTTACAATCTTACTTTTTTATCAATATCAACTAAGCAATGACAGTAAAAAAAAGTTAGAAAAAATTCCCTGCAGTGAAAAATAAATCAATACAGTATCTAACTTCTACGTAATAATATAGTTAACGTAGATTAGTGTACTTAACCCCTTTAATACTGAGACGCATATTTACCTTGATCTTTATGTATGATTAGACGATTTTATTTGCATTAGAAAGGGTCTATGGAGGTCAAAAGATTAATAGCCAGAGTCGTTACTATTCTAATCCTAACAAATGTTTTTAAAGTTGTATAAAATCGCCAAAATAGTAACCGGAATGAATATGAAAACGCGTCATGGTACTGAAGGGTTTAAGTAGCTTAGTTAGGGCCAAAAGGAATGTTGCTGCTTGAAACCCACTATAGTCTAAAATGCCCCCTGGATTTCAGACATATTGTAGCTAATTGATAACGTAATTGATTTGATGTGAATAGTACTTGTTTTCTGCTGATCATCGCATTTATTACTAGGACAGCTCACGGTTTGCCTCAAGATCTGACAACCACGCATTCCCTGGGACACCGTTTAAACCGTGTTGTAGCTGCGGAAAGGGATCCAATGCTATTTAAAGGGATCCAATGCTACTTCAAGAGGGGTTTTAGGAGTTTTTGGGGTTTTATTGGGGTTTTTAGGGTTTTTTGGGGTTTTTAAAGGAAAGAGGGATTCATGGTTTGTCTCAAGATCTGACAACCACGCATTCCCTGGGACACCGTTCAAACCTTACGAGTAGACAGACTGTAGTTACACCCAGACCGAGGAGCCACTTTAGAGGTAGACAGACTATAGTTGTCCACTGGCATCCACCTGTCAACCATAATGCAAAGCCCAGTAAGGTCATAAGTGCTCTGAGCTCCCAATGGCGTTGTTACCCAAATCAATCCTGAGAGATAAGCCGCCCAATGCATCGATTCCAGAGAGAGAGAGAGAGAGAGAGAGAGAGAGAGAGAGAGAGAGAGAGAGCGTGGAAGGAAATGAGAAAAAAAAGTGTAAGGAAATTTTGACGAGAAAATGAACAAGGAGAAAATAAGCGATTCCTTCCCTTCCCTCTTATCTCCTCCCCCTACAAACACAAGAGAGAGAGAGAGAGAGAGAGAGAGTATAGATAGTCGTTAGTACACAAAAAAAAAAAAAGACAAAGCTGTAGTAAAAACGCGAGAGACTATTTCTTATATCCATAGAAAATTAAGATACTGTTTTTATATGTATGGAACAAGAATAAGGTGTTGAGAGAGAGAGAGAGAGAGAGAGAGAGAGAGAGAGAGAGAGAGGAGTAAGGTGACAGAGAGATAAAGCCAGAGACATATCTACAACATTACACACACACACACACACACACACACACACACACACACACACACACACACACACACACACAACAGAGAGCCACCGTATCAGTCCTCCACGCCATCCCACTCACTGCTGCTCCACTGGGAAACACCACTACCAGGGTTAAGCCTCGATAGCTCTCTTGTCCGTGTCTGTCTCCATTCGTGCGGCCGATACTCTTGACTGACTCGCAAAGCAAACACACGCCACGCCACATGCCACACGCCACACCACGAGCCGCACCACACTCCCTTATGCCCCCTGACGCTCCATCACCGCTGCAGTATCAGATATGCGGTGGTTTTAACGAATTCCGCCCGCTGTGTGTCTAGGGCGTGATGGGAACAGGGGTAGTGGACAGGAAACGGAGAGAGATGGAGGAATGGGTGTTTGAGGGCATGGTGTGGGTATAGAGTTATTGTAGGCGATAGATAAGTGTATTGA
>NC_059304.1:20933674-20936174 GCF_017591435.1 Portunus trituberculatus
TTCTGTTCATAATGTAGAAATTTTGTTATTCTATCATTATAGCTTTAAAAACACTAAGAAAATATAAAAAAACATAATTGTCTTTTGAAACACTTTGCCACGATTGTTTTTAAAAGCCACAGAGATTATAAGGGTTCTCAAAAGTGTTTCTCCTGTTGGAAATGTGCAAATTTTGTTAATCTATCAATATAACCATAGAAACACCCTGTAAACCTCATGTAATGGTCTCTTGCCACGATTTTCAAAGACCACAGAGACTATTTGCCTAGTTCTCAAGAGTCTTTCCTCTGTTTATGATGTAGAAATCTTGTTAATCTATCAATGGAACCGTAAAAACAACCTGAAAAATTCATGTAAATTATTTTAGACATTTTGAAATATTTTGCACTCTCACCCATTGTTTCCAAAGGCCACAGAGAAGATTTGTCGGGTTTTCAAGACTGTTTCCCCTGTCCATAATGTAAAAATCTTGTTATTCTATTAGTATAATCATAAAAATACCCTAAAAGCCTCATGTACATTATTCTAAATTCGTCTTTGGGAACAGTTTGCCCTCTCACCACTGTTTCCAAAGGCCACAGAGACTATTAGGGTTTTCGAAGCGTGTTTCTCCTGTCCGTAATGTAAAATCTTGTTAATCTGTCACTAGATGAAAAAAAACACGCTTAAAATCCCTTGTCACTTCAACTATGGCCTTTTGAATGTAGCTAGGGTGTGGTGCAGAAGTGTTTCATAACTATATAATTTTGCCTGCCCCACCTCTCTCTCTCTCTCTCTCTCTCTCTCTCTCTCTCTCTCTCTCTCTCTCTCTCTCTCTCTCTCTCTCTCTCTCTCTCTCTCTCTCTCTCTCTCTCTCTCTCTCTCTCTCTCTCCCCTCTCACAATATTTAAGCAAAGTCAGATTAACTGTAAGTCTCATTATATTATTGCTTTAATCTCCTCTCTTACATTTGCTCTCGCTTTCTCTCCCTCTCATCCTTATTTCCTCCTCTTCCTCCTCCCTCTTCATATACTTATTATCTCCTCTTCCATTGCCTCTTTGTTATTTCACTTATTTTCTTTTAGTTCGTATTTCATTCTGTTTTTTTTTTTTTATTCCTTTTCCCTTTTACTTGTGTTTTTCCCTTCTGTTGTTCTTTTTTTTTCTCCTCTCTTCCTGTTTTCTTTCTTTCGTGTCCTCATTCCTATGTTATCACCGTCCTGCTTCCTCTTCTTCACTTTGTTTTTTTGTCTCTCTTTTTTGTGTTTTTTTGTCTTCCTATTCTCCTTTATTGTCTTCCTTTTATTCCTTGGTTTGTACTTTGTTTCCTGTCATATTGTTTTCTCAGTTATTCCTTATTACTCCTGTTTTTTGTTCTATATTTTTCTTCCTCTCCTTCCATCATCATTTGTTCTTCTCTTCTTCATTTTTCATTCAATCCATCCTTAATTTCTTTCAATCTACCTTAATATTGACCCCATCCATCCTTAATTGTTTTTTTTTTTTCTCCCTTTTTCCTTTCCCTTTCATCTCTTTCTCTTTCATCTCGTTCCTTCAGTTACTGTCCTCTCTGCCTTTGTTTTCCATTCCTTCTTTTAGTTATCCCTTCATTCCTTCCCCCTTTCATCTCTTTCTCTCTCTCTCTCTCTCTCTCTTCTCTTGTTCCTCCATTATTTATTGTGCTTTATCCTTGTTTTCCATCCTTCCACCCTTCGTTATCTCTCTCTCTCTCTCTCTCTCTCTCTCTCTTTGGGTTTGTTTTCACCTGTCCCACTTTCCTAATGGTTCCTCTCTCTCTTTCTCTTCCCTCAGAGTCGCGAGCCAGTCTGCTTGGACCGGAGTATGTGCGTGCCGGTAGTACACTCAATCTCACCTGTATCGTGTCTCCTCCCGCTGCGCCAGGTGAGTGTCCCAGCTGCCCTTTCTTAATCTCTTCAGTACCGGGACGCGTTTTCATATTCATTTTGGTGTCTATTTGGTGATTTTGTACAGCTTCAGAAACATATGTTGGGATTAGAATAGTAAAGACTCTGGCCATTAATCTTTTGACCTCCATAGACCCTTCCTAATGCAAATGAAATCGTCTAATCACACCCAAAACTCAAGGTAAAAATGCGTCTCGGTATTGAAGGGGTTAAACGCTTAATTCTTACTATGGCTATGTATTATTAACACAGTAATGCCAAGGGAAAGTATTTGTATGGACGCAAAAAAACAAAATTGAATAGAAGGTTCATATAGGGTTTTTTTCTCTCTCTCTCTCTCTCTCTCTCTCTCTCTCTCTCTCTCTCCAATTTACAGGATTGTGTATTTTAAAGACTGTAGTGGGAAAAGTGTCTGTGTCAGGATTA
Source organism: Portunus trituberculatus (assembly GCF_017591435.1). NCBI lineage: Eukaryota > Metazoa > Arthropoda > Malacostraca > Decapoda > Portunidae > Portunus > Portunus trituberculatus. Next base: position 20,936,005 of record NC_059304.1, read on the forward strand.
TTTTCCGTTTTCTGTTGGCTATGACACAACCCGCGTGACTCCAGGATTTTATGTTTCAGTCACCATGGATTTCAGGTGTTTTTCTTTTTTTTTTTTTCTTTTTTTTTCTTATAGTTATTTTGGGTGTGTTTTGCATTCAACAATCTTTTATATTTCAGTTACTATGGATG
>NC_059304.1:20941174-21028674 GCF_017591435.1 Portunus trituberculatus
TAAATAGATAGATAGATAGATAGGTAGGTATAGAGATAGATAGATAGATAGATAGATAGATGGCTAGACTGACACACACACACACACACAAACACACACCGCGTAGTGTAGTGGTTAGCACGCTCGACTCACAATCGAGAGGGCCGGGTTCGAATCCCGGGAAGCGGCGAGGCAAATGGACAAGCCTCTTAATGTGTGGCCCCTGTTCACCTAGCAGTAAATAGATACGGGATGCAACTCGAGGGATTGTGGCCTCGCTTTCCCGGTGTGTGTTGTGTGTGATGTGGTCTCAGTCTAACCCAAAGATCGGTCTATGAGCTCTGAGCTCGCTCCGTAATGGGGATGACTGGCTGGGTGACCAGCAGGCGAAAGAGATGAATTACACACACACACACACACACACACACACACACAGAGAGAGAGAGAGAGAGAGAGAGAGAGAAACATGCAGACAGATAGGTGAATAGATAAGTAGATAAATAAAGAAACAGATAGGCAGACAGATGTAAATCAATTAATATAAAGATAGACAGGAAGCCGGAGAAATGTATAGATCGATAGATAGTCAGACAGATATTCGGACAGGGAGATAGATAGACATAAAGACAGACAGACAATGAGGCAGGCATGCAGGTACACAAACTTACAGATAGACATGAATCCTCTTACAGCAGCATGAAACGGAATCGTTGCACATTAATTTAGTGTCGTAGTTTGAGCTCAGAGCAGCAATAATTTCAGGGGTCGTGTCGCCTCGGCCTCCCCGCGGCACGGCACACGCGGCGCAGGTCATGTCGTTGCCTCGCGTGTGCTGCTTCATGCCACGTTTTGTTCCCATTGGTTTTTCCTATTCTTTTTTTTTTTTTTTCCTGCACTTTTTTTTTTTCGTAACAACACATGACAGCCTCTTGCCGCATAGAACAAGACCACCAACTTCACACCACACACACTCACACACACGCGCGCGCGCGCGCGCTCACGTATATACACACACACACACACACACACACACACACACACACACACACACACACACACACACACACATGTATGTACATAGGAAATATTACGTGTTATATTTGTTATAGCATGCAACCTCCAGTCAGTGTTGACTCTGTCCTCCCTGTCGTGCAGGTCTGGTGTACTGGTACCACAACGGCGTCATGCTGGACTACGAGGGCCTGGTGGCCATCCTGACGCAGGAAGGCCCAGAGGGGACCCGCTCCTCCCTCACCATCGCCCGGGCCGCCCCCGACCACTCCGGCAACTACACCTGCTGACCCACGGCGGCGGGCCCCGCCTCGCTCTCCCTCACCGTGCTGCAAGGTGAGGCGCCGCCCACCGCCTCACAGCTCACCATGGAAGCCAGGCTAATCTTAAGGCTGTTACTATTGTTGGTGTTGTTGTTGTTGTTGTCATTGTCATCGTCGTCACCGTTTGTTATCATGTATCTAATCTTATTTCCCCAGGAGAGCACCCTGCAGCCATGCAGACGGGCGGGGCGTGCCGCCGGTGTCCCACAGAGTGGGTCACGCTGTTACTACCCGTGGCACTGCTGCTGCTGCACGCCGCGCGGCGGAGATGATGGGAGTGTGGGGACGTGGCTGTGGACTACCGACACACCACGTGTGGGACGCTGACAAGACGCGAAGCTGGCGTCGACATGACGGAGCGGCAAGCGAGTGTTGTGGTGGTGGCGGAAGCGTGGGCGTGTACGGAGCTGGTCACACACGCTCCTTCACAGGAATATATAGCGCTGGAAATACGTCTTGGTGGTACGAGGAACGTTATTAATGCACCTCTGTTGTGCCTCGTCCGTGCAGGAACTGTTAAGAAGCACATTAGAAAACGTGCACTGTCCCGGAACACTGCAGGGGAGGGGCGGCAGGGGACAGGACGGCCAGGGCGGCCAGACAGGGGATGAGGGTAACTTTTCTGCTCGAATCTGAACTTTTTGTCCTATTCGTATTAGATTGGGACACTTTTTACTACCATGATTGAAGGTGACTGTTATTGTGTGTTGGGGAGATGAGAGAGAGAGAGAGAGAGAGAGAGAGAGAGAGAGAGAGAGAGAGAGAGAGAGAGAGAGAGAGAGAGAGAGAGAGAGAGAGAGAGAGAGAGAGAGAGAGAGAGAATATTGCATGTCCCATCAAGTGTTTAGGGCCAATTCTTTCAGGATTTGGAGCCTCCATAAATGGACTTTGTTTTATAGCACAAAAATGTAGGTGAGTTTTATCTTGTATCCCAGCAAAATTGCGTTTCTCTCGCTCTATATGTACTTTTCTATTTTTCAGTTTCAATTTATATTATTTTTCGCCGCCCCTGTGAGTGTGAAGGCGTTGATAGCTTGCTTTCATTTACTGACTGAACATAATATAGATTTTAGTTATACAAGTTTTAGGCGGCGCTTTATAACCTCAGTTTTGTGGCGCATTACACTCAATCAATCATTCGCTACGTTTCAATGAATTGGAGTTTTGTTTCACATCGGTGTTATGAAACAATATATTAAAACATCTTTATTATCATACACTGAAACAAAACAAGATAAGAAAAAAAAAATGTACAGGATAGTTTTCTACTGCACTGATATTTGAAAAGTTGTCGAATATTGTAAAAAAAATAAAAAAACGAAAAAAATGAAGTGTACAGAAGTCTATTTTATTGTCGTCGTCGTCGTTGTCGTCGTGATTTAAAAAGCTGGACTGCGATCGCCTTTTCTTTTTTTTTCTTCTTTACACCACAGCAAATGAAGGAACTAACACTCAATACTCTGGGATCTTGTATAAATGAACACGCTTTGCTATATAGGCTCTGTTTTTACAAAGATGGTGATACATTTTCTCATTTCATAGACTACAGAGCGTGAAGTGAGAGACTCGAGGAACTTCAGAAAAAAAAAAAAATCTAGGAGCATAATCTCTGTAAAGACTCGTGAAGAAAAGAGGATCGAGTGCGTATAAGGAACCAGATCTTCTTAAGTGTCATGGAAAGGAATTGAATCCTTCTTAAATAGGTTTTGTATCGGAAAGACATTCCAGATACTTAAGAAAGCATCAAGTCCTCGATCTCTACAAATACTCGAAGGAAAAAAGAGAATCGTGTGAGTATAAGGCATTGGATCTTTTTAAGTGACCATGATAAGGAACTGAATCCTTCTTATATAGGTTTTGTATCGCTTATGATCCTATTTGGTGCTACACTGAACACCTTGTACCGAACTCACTTGTACCTGTAGATCATCGAGACTAGTTAGAGAGAGAGAGAGAGAGAGAGAGAGAGAGAGAGAGAGATAATTGACTTGTATGTGAGAATCTTTTATAATACCATGCGATCTCTCCCTTACCCTCACACACACACACACACACACACACACACACACACACACACACACACACACACACACACACACGGCTATGACAGACAGGTAAGAGTTATAAATGACACGTATATAACGAGAACTAACCACTAATCATCAGTGTTGCCTTCCTTCACCTGCTTGAAGGAAAGGGTGGAGTGTGTCAATAAATAAATTAAATAAATGGTCTCCAATTAAGTCTCTTGTTTTTATTGCCTTCCCCTCTTTAAATCTGGCTTAAATACCTACATATGGGTTAAGACTTTTAGGGTTGACTTTACATGTAACAGAAGTAGCACCTGCAAGGGAACTGGCAACTAAGTAGGTCCTTATTATTTTATTTTACGTTACCCTTGGTCAGCTTTCCTCTCTTACATAACAGAAGTAGTAGTAGTAATAGTAGTAGTAGTAGTAGTAGTTGTTGTTGTTATTGTTGTTGTTGTTGTTGTTGTTGTAGCAGTAGTAGTAGTAGTAGTAGTAGTAGTAGTAGTAGTTGTTGTTGTTGTTGTTGTTGTTGTTGTTGTAAGAAGAAGAACAAGAACAAGAATAAGAAAGAACAAGAACAAGAACAAGAAAGGAAACTGATATAGAAAAAAAAAAGAAGAGGAGGAGGAGGAGAAGGAGGATACTTCATAATAACGACAAAAATAACGATAACAATGATGACGATGATAATGTAGAAACTAACAAATGTCAACGAAGCTTAAAAATGACAATAACAACTCAATAATAAGGAAAAAAATCAAATAGAACAACGATCACAGTTCACGATGATAAACAGCTGGAGTGGCGATCAAACAAGCCATAATCACTCGTTTGTTAAGGCGAAGACTCTCATCCCGCCCCCCTTAGTAATTATTATGACAGTTTCTATACACTGAGTGTGGTTATCTTGAAGGAATGGTCATAAAAACTGATATATGAAATTGCCACTCAGCCACCCATTCATTGTAAGAAGATATGGGAAATTATTCGTAGTTAAGAGGGAGTTGGTTGGCCGGAAGAGGGATTTGAAGCTGCCCGCGTACGATTCTATTACTTTTTTTGTATTGGTTTCAAGTGGCTATTAACTTCTCGCTGTGGCATAAAATGTTGTCTTATAATATATTGTTTCTGTATGATGCAATACGGTGTTTTAGTCTTAGGAAGTGTTCTGTTTGTCTGTTATACAGTTTGGGTGTTTGGTTCTCATCATCTCATGTGCGCGTGTGAAAGGATCGGAGAGGAATCGGATAAGTTTGAACTGCGCACTCAGTGCGCAGTGCTCATTTCACTTCACTCAGTTCTTGGTAAAGCAACGAGTAGTGAGGATGTTTACTTGTTGCCTATTGTAATTTAGTGCATAATTTGGTTTCCTTTTTTTTTCTTTGTGTATCGACGCAGCCGGCCATGGAATTCATAAGGTATGTGACCGTGTCTTTGTATCCTTGATGTAATCTCCGGAATGTTGCAATGGTGTCATTTGGTCCTTGCTGGTAGTTAGCCTTATTAGCTTGTTACGTTGTCTGACTTAGTATTGCAACAGTGCGTGTCCACCTGTTCCATGATTGGTGATAACGTTATACGCTTAAATTTTCGGTACTATTACTTTCTAAACTACTATCAGCCTGACTACATTGCCTTATGGACGAATAAACTGTTGATAGCCGATCTACACAACAGGAGAGAGAGAGTGAGTGAGTGAGTTTATGGATGCAATAAAAGAAGACGCTTGCAATTGGTGTGACTGAGGAAGACGCAAATCTGAGGTGTTGAACTAGTTGATCCACTGTAGCGACTTCTAACGCAAGCAGTGGAAATAATGCCATTGCTCTTCAGCTCAAAGAAGGTAGAAGGGTGCTCTCCGCGATAAACTGACTCCATTTCTACTTCACGTTATGATAGGAGGAGGGAAGTTGTAGGGTGCGTGCCGCTGAGGGTTATGGCAACACATGGCAGGCAATAGAGGGCGCATGGGTGTCGTTTGCAAGAATTGAGCTGCAAGGGTGTTAGTGGATTAGACTGCCGTGGGAGGAGGGTTGGGTATGGGAATACATATATAACGAAACTGCAAAAGACCAGTTGACCTACGTTTTATATGGATTTGCTAGGGATTAGATTGAGTGATGATTTGTTGATAGGAAACAAATAAAAAAAGCATTCATGCACAATAGTGTTACAACTGTGCTTTTCGAAATAGATCAGTTATGAGTTATGACTGCAAAAAGTAGGCGAGTTAATTCTATCATCTGTCCAATCCCGCAACGAAAATGAATGACGTTGAGTGGGGTGAAGTTATGTAAGAAAAAATGTCATTAAAATATAAATCTATAGAAGTACATAAGCCAACAAAGAGAAGAATCAAAATAAGATTGATATATATAAGGGGGAAAAAAAATACAGCAAATAGAATAATCGTGAAACATACAAATATCGAAATACTTGTTAAGAACGATAACAGAACTAATCATCAATATTAACTTCGTAGTGAAGGTAGCACCTGAACTCCGGAATGAAATATTAAAACAATGACAGGCGAGGCGAGTGTGTTACGTGGGGCGGACAGCGGACAGCGGCTAACAATGGCGAGACTGGCGAGGCTGGTGTAGAGTTATTCACCATTAACTGACTGATAGATCGCCGCGCACTCTGTTTACGACGTGTGTTCCGGTTTATGGCGCGCAAAAAATGGACGCTGACGCAGGACGCTAGTGAAATGCAGCGTCATGTGGAGGTATTTACGAGATGGCGGCGACGAGGCTGTAATGGTGGTGGCGATAGCTTATCCTGGAGTTGACAGCCCTGCCGCCGTGTCATCCTCAGTGAGGTAATACGGAGCATCACACTGAGGCCAGGGTGAAAACGATTTGCTCTACCAACACTACGGTTTCCAAAGGCCACAGAGACGATCAGTGTCCCCTAGTGTTTCTCCTCTTAATAATGTAGAGATCTTGTTAATAAGTCGTTAGAAGCATTAAAAAAAAAAAAATCTAATTTCAGCTTAACAATTGTCCAGAAATATAGCTCAAAAGGCTTCAAGACCCGGAACAAATTCTTAACAAGTTGAAAATACCTGTGTAACCAGCTGAGGTGATTACAAATAACATCAAAAGTCCTCAAATGTCTATCCATGCGAACTGTCAAAAATATGGGTGAATAGAGGTCATGAAAGGTCAGTTAGGAAAAATATAATTTATTGATAACTTTTAAACTATTAGCAGTATATAAATGCGTGAAATTTGTCTAATTTTGTTTTTAACCCAAGAATAATTTTCAGACACCTAAGACTAATCATTCATCCTCTTTGGGGTTGGTTACAGCTAATTTTGGTTAAAAATGTGGTCTTTTACTGTTTTCCTGGTCTTATGATATGTTACATTGATGTAGTACTCTATATAAGTTAGGTTTTGTTATCAACAAGAAATTCATTCAACTAATTTTCTACACTCCTTCAATCACTCCTTTTCAAGTTTAGGAAGTGAAATGAATTGGGATTTAATAATTGATTGATTTATTAATAATATGAACTTCATGGAGGTAAGAGTTGTATTGTAAAAAACACTGAAAGGTAACAAATATTTTATATCATAGAGCTTTGGAGAAGTGCTGAACTAGTACTAAAAACACTAACATGTCTAGAAAGCACTATACTTTCACTCAATGTCATTAAATTCATCTTTATGCTGTGAAATGTTGTTGCATGTCTGGCCATGCCATACACTGCATATCACAGTAAAATGCATTAATAATTTTCTGCAGCCACAGTTTTTTTTTGACATCCCACTCTATATTCAAGTTAGAGTCTCTGGCACCTACATCTGCAGCACTGAAGCAACATTGGTACAGTTTATCATGCTGTGCAGCAAGCTGAGTCACATCCTTCCTGAAACTATAATTGGGGATGGATGAAGAAAGAAAACATACTAATGCCAATAGTACTTACTGAGGATCCAGCTGCTCCTGAAAAATTGCTAAAGCTAGTTTCTTGTGGCTGCAAAGTGGGATGTCAAGAAAAATGTGGCTCCAGAAAATTATTAATGCATTTTACTGTGATATGCAGTGTATGGCATGGCCAGACATGCAACAACATTTCACAGCTTAAAGATGAATTTAATGACATTTGTAAAAGTATAGTAAAAATGCTTCAACAAATAAAATTATGGCAAGACAAAATAATAACTCAAAGTAAATAAAATTTTACTTACATACTCAACATTGAGGTATTACTTCTTTTTTACATAAATGTAGCTCTTCTTATATTGTAACCCTTCCTGTATATAACTCATTTCTTTCCCCAACAGTATTTCTTTATTCTCCACTAAGAGAATGAATATCAATGTTTTTTTCTATTTTACTTATTCATTCAATTTATTTTTGTGCTTTATCTAGGCAATGTTCAGTAATTTTTTCTGGCCTGGTATATAATATATACTATAATAGATTTATTTATTTATTCAATTCACTATTTTTCACAGACAACACAGCCACATCAATCCACTGAGCACTCAAGTTAAGGAGAGGAGTTTTGAGAGAGGTCCATTCACTCAGTCACCTTCACCACCAGGTTTCCCTGGGCACCTTTGGAATGGATGATGTCATGGTGAGCTTGGGACGCCTGTTGGAGTAAGAGCCATGCAATTATTGAGAATCAGACATATGTGGTAGTTCTCTGGGGATGGGATGTGTCATTTCTATGAAGCTATTGTTTAGTGATTTCTATAATATCTCATAGTAGAAGTACAGTATTGGTGTTAATCTTGAAAGGAAATTGTTGTTTTAGTGTTTCTTAAATGTAAGAAGTATGTATTCTGTTTTAGTCTACTTTAACTATTTTAATAATCTTAGTTTCTTGGAAATAATTACTCAGTGTCCTGAAAAAGGTAAGAATATTGAGTCTCATAAAAGTAAGTACTATTCCATTTCAAGCCTGACCTACGTCTCCTAAAAACAAGAAAATATAAATTCCTTTTAAGATTTTTTTTTTTTTACATACATTGAAGCCATTATAAAGCAGACCTCAGAAAAGAAATACGAGAATCTGTAGCATCTTACCTCTTCCAAACTGTAAACTTTGTACACTGCTGGCTTAACCCATCCTGCCTCAGTGCCAGCCACTACGTGTGCCGCCAGCTCGGCCCACTCTTCCTGCAGACAGAGTTAACCAAGACCTTTATTTCTAAGCTTTTTGGGCTCTCATTAGAACAATCTTCAAAGTAACAGAAGTTATTACACTACAAGCTGCTAGAAAAATTATGTAATTTAGAGCAGTTATTTATGTCATTCAAGAGACATTATTGAGATCAAAAGGTTACTCTCTACAATCACCTCAGTAGAAGTACCAAGAGCAACCCCGGTGACAGAACTCTCACTCAACATCAGATTGCGAGGGTTAATCTGAGTGGTTCCTCTTGACCCCACCACCTGTGCCAGAAAGTAACATTAGCCCTCAGACTGCTTTGCTTATCATTGTATCAAAACACAACAGTGATAGTAAAGAGAGCAATTGCATTTCAAAGATTTCAGTGTCTAATTTTTTAAAGATTAGTCTTTTGTTTTATAAAATCATTTGGTGGGCCACTGAAATAGCAGCTCAGATTGTCAGGAATTGTCAGAAAGATCATTTGTGGTCAAATGTTCTGGTTTTATGTGCATGAAATGTTATATTAATTGAACAAGATTTAGGAGTGATGCATATTTCATCTAGAAAGAATGGTACAAATGGTTAAATACAAGTCAGATTAAGGAATTGCTTTTGTAGAGAATATAAAGTTATAAAAGATTATAATGCCAAATGTATCATCTCCAACAAGACTTCCTTGTAGAGAAAGAACACGTGTGTGTGTGTGTGTGTGTGTGTGTGTGTGTGTGTGTGTGTGTGTGTGTGTGTGTGTGTGTGTGTGTGTGTTTACCTAGTTGTATTTACCTAGTTGTAGTTTACGGGAGGGGAGCAAGCTCATATTGACCCGTCTTTACACCTTGTTTAGTCCAGCTTAGCTTTTTTTTTTTTTTGTGTGTGTGTGTGTGTGTGTGTGTGTGTGTGTGTGTGTGTGTGTGTGTGTGTGTGTGTAGAAAGGATATAAGTAATTAGATACCATGACAATCAAAGTAAGAAATCTTTTTAGGGGAGAGAATGTAAAATTAGGAAAGGATGTGTATATATGAATATGGCACATCTACCATTGATGTGCACAAAAATACACAGAAAAATGTAAAGACTACAATAAGCCAGCAATGTTCTTAACCACTGACAGAGAGGAGGTAGGGAGGCGATGGCATAGTGGATAAAGTGGTGAGTGTGGGATCGGGCAGTCGTCCATGTGTAGGTTCGAATCCCACCACGTACAGCCTTAAACACTGCCATTTCTTGAGTGGTTTAAAGTTACCTACATGTCACCATGTTACCCAGGTTGTAGGTGGTTACACCCAAGATGAGCTTCAGGATGGGTCCTAATATAGGTACCACTATAAATAAAATTGCCAGCGCCACTAATGGGTGGAAGCTGAACAACTCTTCCCATACACTCTTCAAGTATGCTTACAGGTGCTATAGGCCTTAACGTTAAAAAAAAAAATAAATAAATAAATGACATACAACCCTGTCTGAGAAATAACATCAAACAAAATGCTGTGGGAGACATACAATGGTTCTACCACGTGGGTTCATCAGAGTGAGGTCCTTGTCCAAGTTGACATTGGCCAGCATCTCCAGAATGATGTCAAATTTTTCTGCACCAAGGTTCTTAAGGTACTGAGGGTCACGGTGGTTGAAGACTTCATGGGCACCAGTTGCCTTCACTAGGGAGATCCCCTCATCAGTGCCGGCCGTCCCCACCACATGAAGGCCTGTCGGTGCAGTGCATTAGAGGTTATAGTCAAGAGGCCTTACAGTTACTTTCTGAAACTGCAGCCTTAATGCAAACTTTCATAATGTTAAGCTAATAATTTAAGTTGAAAATAACAAAATTAAGTTTCCATATATGCAGAGACAGCCAAATGTAGGCTTGATGGCTTCTTAGAGCTTCCCTCAGTTTATATTCTCATCTTTGCTGGTAATAGAGATCAAATTCTGACAGACGACCCATAACATTCATTATTAGACCAGTCATAAAACTTGTGCCACATTGTTGACTGATGTCTGATTATCATCCAAAATATGTATATGTCAGCATGATCTGTGAATGGCTAGAATTAACTAACCCAGTTCTCTGCCCATCTGAACAGCTGCCAGCCCCACACCTCCACTGGCTCCATGCACCAGCAGCCTCTCCCCCTTCTTGGCCTTGGCTCTGCAGACATTAATAACACTCAATGATGAGAATTGTATCTAAGTTGGATTTTAGGAAAGAAAACCTTCACATGCTTGCACAATAAGATGGTGAAGCATGTAAATGGAAGAGATATGCAAGTTGAAATTCTGGACCTTCCTATCTGATTCTATATTTTCTCTCTCCTGTGATGAAATTTTTCAAGGAGGAGGTTTCTGGACACTTCTCTTTTGATTTTGGATGACAATTTTTTTTTTTTTTTTTTTTTTTAAGGGACTGGCAGTTCAGTCGGGCTTTCCTTTTCTCTCTTACCATTGGCCAGTCCCCTTTTATATAAGGAAAAAAAGTTATACATCCTTAGCTGCTTATGTCTGATGCTACTCACTTAAGGATGAGAGCCCGGCAGGCAGTGAAGTAAGGAATGCCTATACTTGCACCCTCCTCAAAACTCAAATTTTCTCCCAGGGGAAACACTCGCGTCTCATGAGCACTAGTGAGGCTTGCCAGTGTTCCGCTGCGTGTGTTGATGGAGCAGAACACACGGTCCCCAAGCTGGAAGATATTAATGTAGTAAAACCTCCATCAGGCTGCAGTTCATGGTGCTTGTGTTATTCAGATTTGATACAAACCTGACTACTGCATAAACAAACTTTTGAAACACTTTATATGATAGTCACAAGTGGATTGGTTTGATTTGTTCTGCAATGTTAAAAACTCTCATACCTCACTTTCAAGGCTTTCAACTGCTTTAATTTTGTTCATGGTATTAGCTGTTTGTTTATCCGAGTGTGAGGTGGCATCTCTCTTATCTTTAGTGAGCTGAAGCATAGATAGAGAGTGGCACAAAAGCAAATGTTGTTAAAAGGTTGAGTTTGATATATGGTATTGGTGATGTTTGATGCAAATTTTCTCTCTCTCTCTCTCTCTCTCTCTGTCTCTCTCTCTCTCTCTCTCTCTCTCTCTCTCTCTCTCTCTCTCTCTCTCTCTCTCTCTCTCTCTCTCTCTCTCTCTCTCTCTCTCCAGATTTTATGTAAATAAGAGTGTAATCTTTTTTGTGAAAGGATAAGAGTTTATTAGATTTGCATCAATGTCTGATATGCAAGGAGTGAGAATCTTTAAATCAATGGGAAGTAAATCAGACTAATTATTGCTATGGTTTCTTAAAAACAAAAAACAAAAACAAAAACAGCACTCATGGGAGAACAAAGCTTTTCAAAACACATGTCCCAGTGATAGGAAGTGATAACTTAGCTACTGAAAGAAAACTTACCTTGAATTTAGTAACCTTAGTGCCGAGGGCCTCCACCACCCCTGCACCATCCTTGCCTGGGACGTAGGGCAGCTCAGGCAGGCTGGCATACATGCCCTCCCGTATGTAGGTGTCCACTGGATTGATTCCGCTAGCATGTATTTTGATCAGTACCTGTTGATGGGCATTACAGTTACCCAACACACTATGCACACCCCTCATGTTCTTTATACATTGCCATTTCCTTGGATATTCAGGATCTTGTTACCAAGTTAGTATAGAAAGAGTTAATTGGCACCTGTATTGTCTTTAAGTACAGTTGTAGAAGACAGGAAGGACAAAAGCAGTTTCCTAACTTCAGACCAACTTCTACAACTCATTCTGTGTAGCAATGCATGTTTTGGTGGGTTACTTTCAAGGCAATGCAATGGTGGGAGAGACCAAGTAGGACTTTTACTTGCCTAAACTAAAATTACTCTGGCTCATTACCAGTGCATAAACATCATTTAACATTTCATGGGGATATACATTAGTCACAAAAAATTAGTCAATTCATTACTCATACAAAAATTTGCAGTTTTGTGGACTTAAACATTACATCTCTATGCATCTCTAACATTACATCTCTATGCATAACAATGGTAAACTTTGGATAAAACATTCTTTTATTAAGGCAAAAACTTATCTTCCATGTCATTGTTTATGAGTTAGATAGCTATTCCCTTCTATAATGGCTATGTGTCTAAAGAATATTGTTCCTTTCATCGCCAGCCTTGAGGAGTGGACACACACCTCATGGTCCTGGACGGATGGTGCCGGCATATCTGCCTCCACCTTCATCTTCTTCACACCACCAAACTCACGCACAACAATGGCTCTCATCACGGCGGCCATGGAGCTCCTCAACATCTGTAAGTAACACAAATAGTAACTTATTGTCCCCTAGTCTAATGTCTATTACCAGGGTTTTCCCATTTAATTCTTTAATGAAATTAACAATTTAATCGTCGTAACATTTTGGAAATCTTGTTTATCTTCAATTAACTTCTATGAATCTGCAGAAAAAGTATACAAAGATATAATTTAAACATGTGCATGCATTATTAGCATTATTACATAAATCTTGATTAGCTGGAATTGAAATAACTGTGCACTCATTATAAATGAAGGTTAAATATATCATTGAAATTTTAAGGTGAGAATTGAGACTGACAAGGTATTTCAATAACATGTACATTCTAGAGTAAGAAAATAAAAAAAAGATGGTCAAATGAAAAATAATACTTCAATCTGAGAGGGATGAGGTTTGCCGAAAATTTATAGGGATATTTTACTCCTTTTAAAATGACCTAATGCAAATATTGGTTCTTAGTGTTTGTACTATAGTTCCCTTCCTTCTTTTCTACACCTCCATTCGATTTGCAATGAATTTTGTAAAATAACCTCTGTCAGAATGAACTTAGGTCCTGTGCACAACGAATCCTGATCGAGGTGCTTCCGTCTGTCTAGTATTCCTAAGCCAGGCATTTACAGTATGTCAGTCAGTAAGAGCGAGCGATGTGGACAACTCAGGGCACCCAACATTCTACTTTAGTCGTTTTATAGATTTTTGGAGATGTATTCCGAAATTCTGTGGCGTGACTAGAAATTAACACAAACACACCATGATACCATTAGATGGGTATCTTGCGTGTCCAGGCCCTCGTCATCATCATTACGATACATTTTAGACTAGCTCCGAGTTTCAGTATAATGATGGATAATAACATCACCCGGCAATAATGTTAGCCAAGGAATGAATGCGTCACGTCATAAGCCACCAGTGACAGACTTTTAACATCACGATGACTTAACACCTTGCGATGCCTTTCTGTACCCTGTATGACAGCTCTCCCCCAAAGGCCACAATACTGCCTGAAGCCCCACACCGCAAACGCCTCCTGTAGGTGAATCCCTTGCCACTTACTGAAGAGTGTAGTGGAGGTCTAAACAGCGGTATCAGTCTGGCTGGGTACGTCCGCAAGCCGCTCAGCCGCCGCCTCAGTGTTGCCAGTGTTTAAATTGTTTTATCTGCTTATCTTCTGCTCGAAAGCCCTTTCGCTCAAATTAAATCGTACAACAAAGCAGCTCGGAAATTATTTTACGTAAAGTTCCATAGAGGCTTTTAAGTGATCGAGGAAGAGTAAGTGGGAGATCACAGTTAGGACGCCAAGGTATGCAGAGTGGCGGGAATGAATCAGACATATATTGCCCACCTGTAAGATTGACATTGTGCATGCAGAGGTAAAGGCAGCTGACTCTGGAGGGGGAGACGCCAGCGATGAACTTGAGGCACACGGCCACGCGATGAGGCAACGTTCTTGGGAATTAAACTATGAAAATAAAACACTTGTAGTGGAGTAATCTGGAGGAATTGGTTTGTAATATCAGGATAAATACAGCTTGCATAGCACCTGCAAATATTGATTTCTTCTTGGACAAGAGCAAGAAATATAATAAGGCCTTGGGAGAGATCTGCTGCCACTATGAAAAACGTGAGGATGGTGAGAGGAAGACAAATTCTTCCTCTTGCTATATATTATGTATATTCTCCAGAGAGGCAAAAGATTAGAATGATTTACGCAGGGACCCCCACCACGTGTGGTCTCAGTCCTACCCGAAGATCGGTCTATGAGCTCTGAGCTCGCTCCGTAATGGGGTGACCAGCAGACGACCGAGGTGAAAAATACACACACACACACACACACACACACTCTTAATGTGTGGTGTGTGGCCCCTGTTCACCTAGCTGTAAATAGGTACGGGATGTAACTCGAGGAGTTGTGGCCTCGCTTTCCCGGTGTGTGGAGTGTGTGGTCTCAGTCCTACCCGAAGATCGGTCTATGAGCTCTGAGCTCGCTCCGTAATGGGGAAGACTGGCTGGGTGACCAGCAGACGACCAAGGTGAATTACACCACACACACACACACACACACACACACACACACACACACACACACACACACACACACACACACACACACACACACACACACACACACACACCACGTAATGTAGCGATTATCAGGTAAGGCTCACAACGAAGACGGCTCGGTCGGGTTCGAGTCCCAGGGAGGACAAGGCATGTGTGCGAGCCTCTGCAGTGTATAGGATATATAGCCCTTGTTCAGCTAGCAGCTATCGTACAGGATGTAACCCGGGATTTTGTTGCCTCCTTGTCTCGGTGTGTGGTGTGTGAATATGATCTCAAGATGTCATTCCCTAGACCTCATTCCGTAGGGAAGCGACTTGATTTAAGTGAACGACATACCCAGGGATAGGTGGGTGAAAAACTATAGTTCTCGCCTAATCGCCGATTGGTGCGTGATAAGAGAGAACGGAGTCCTTGTCTGACAGAGTAGGTAGGGAAGACTTGCGAGGTGCAGTACTACTGTATCTCGCTGGATGTAACTCACTGTACCCTCAAGACCTTTCCTATAAACAAATTAAGTGCACATGTCGATCACATAATGTGGATAGTCGAAATGGACATTCAAACTCTGTGAATATGGTAATCACAGTAACCCTTGCTGTCTATTGCCTTCACAGTCTCTCTCCTCAAGTTGCTGGAGGTCCGTCCACTCGCTCTGCTCCGCCTGCTGGCAGTTAAATACCGGATGAGTTGTATTAGCTTTTATATATATTTTTTTTTTCAGTAATCTGCTTCTTTGGTGAAGATGCAACTTATGATTTCGTGCTAGAGCCTACACGCCCTGATGGCTGATACATATACCCGTATATCGTAAATAATTGCAATACCCAAATAATAAAGTAATTGGATAGTGTAATACCTATATCTCGATCTGGATGATAAAGTGGGATGAAAAGTAGATAAAATAGATAAAGAAAAAGATGGTGGGAAGCGAAATGTGGAAGAAATATGAGATAAAAGTGTGTGGGCTTAGAGAATCTGACGAATTTATTGTACATTGAGTTTGATTCATTTTATTTTTGTTCATTGTATCTATGCACTTATTGATTTTCTTTGTGAAGGCCATTACTTCATAATAAGGTACAACGTACACTTGTATAGGCTGCCATTTATATGAGCATTTCCGCACAAAAATGTTAGCATTTCTTCTTAATTGGGCCATGGTGATCCGGAGTAAAAAAAAAATTAGTGCGGATATACGAAGCACACTGCGCTAGGAGGAAGACGCGTTCACTGATCTTTTAATGTTTCGTAGAGACTGGTGTAAGTATACGTGTGGGACATGATTTTATTTCTGAAATGACATTTTTAGTGTTTTAGTCGCACATTAAGCTGCAGGCTGCTTTTATATTTCTATGAATGAGTATAGCTAGGATATATACGGTATATATATATATATATATATATATATATATATATATATATATATATATATATATATATATATATATTAAACGATCGAATGAAATTTTATGAATTTGGACTTTCACCCAACCAATGAACATGTGATATATAGCGTTTTTGTGGCTAGAATGGTATTGAATTGGTTGATGGTGTATACCATTTCCGGCCCAAAGTTTTAGTTTCAAAGTTTATTTAGGCGCAAATGCATATTTTCCAAGTTATATGACTTTTCAACTATAATGATTCCATGCCTACTTCTCATTCCTAAAGAGCTTAGGCCTGGGACCTGTGGGAAATCGGTGTTTTTGGGGGGTAAGGGAAAATTAAATCGTGTAAAGTGCACGCTGGAAAAGAGATCGGATATTAACAAAATCACATAAAAAAACTCGGAAATTAAATACTACTTTGATGATGGCGGCGGCGGCGACTATAGCGAGAGTTGCTTTATTTATTTTAGTTAGTTATTATTACTATTATTATTGTTTTTTTTTTTTTTTTTTTTTAGCAGCGTTACCTACGAAAGTCCAAATTGACGAAATTTCAGCTTTGCAAATGCAATCTTTAATCAAAACAGTATTGTATACAAATGAATTATTTGTAAGGCTTGGGTTACGTGAGTGTGGTTCATAATAGCTTAGAAGAAAACTTGCGTAGCAGTAGTGATGGCTAACTTGGGTATAGTGAAGAATATTAACATTGGTATGGAGGAAAGGTCACTGCAGGACTTAATTCTTGTCTATATGCACATGTAAAGCTGCCGGTGAGGTTAGGACATGATAGGGGCCAGCGTGGTAGTTATACTGGTGCATATAACCTGCTTACTAGTGTTTGTTGTCTGAGATCTAGAGCAAGTTTTGATCATGTTGACATTTAGTGTAATAGATTAAGGTTTATCTTATTAAGTATGTGATAAAATATATAATGCATATAAATATACCCCATTGTGTAAATAAACATTCGTTATTATTTATTATTATTAAAGGTTTACTGAGTATCAGTGCAAGATGTAAACATTCGTTGATGCTAAAAACTTAGTGATTTCATAAAACACACAAATGCATTACTTCCAGGAACTTGAAATCATTTATCCATTAGATTGTGAAAAAATATAATTAATGGGAAACTAATTGCTGTGAGAACCGTCAGCTCTACGTGTGGCTGTCTCTATATGATGCATAAGGTTATCGCCATTCATTGATTGTTCTGGGAGAATTTCTTTTTTCTGTGAAAATTTTCATGCAGTGATACTTGCGAAGATGACTATTGGTTAGGGAACCAGTAGAATGAATCTTAAGGATTGAGAAAATATTTGATTTGCTAACATTGACTTGAAGTTATAGTGTAAATGAGACGAAAGTTAGATATCAGTAGCGTAGTAAATCAGTGATCAGCCTGGGTGTTCAGCCCTAAACAGTGTGGGTGTTGTGTTGATGTAGTCGGGTATCGCTTCTCGGCCTTTTGGCTAAGATCAAAGTGTAGTATCTGTTCTTATCAGCTTAATATCTGATACGATCCCCATGTGGGATCTACGATATTAATCTGATTTTTGGATTATGGCGAAGTGCTAGGGGCTTGCTCCACCTTTGCCGCGGATCGGCCCGGTATTGCAGTACTTCCGGGATCGGTCCACTCCCCCCGGGGAGAATGAACATCTCATCTTAAATTAAATGCCTGTAAATGTGTGGCATTCGTAGTGCTTAATTTACACACTCACACTCGATATGCGGCGTGCGTGATAGTTACATAGTACACTCCATTCATCCACTCAGAGAAAAAATGATAAACTAAAGAAATAATCTCATTTGCTGCAGTTATTGTATCCAGTTCCACCAACCCTTCACCTTACCATCCTTTTCATCATAGTGAAGAAAAGCAAGTTAAAGGTAGTCAGTTGGTGTTAGGTTAGTGTAAACAGTCACTGCTAGACGTGTTGGGTTTGTATAGACTCCAGGGTTGCTATCGTTGCCCCACCGGAGACTGCTTAATACTTAATTGTCGTGAAGACCTGTATTTTAAAACGGAAGCTGTGTTCGAGATTAATGATATGATAACTGAAATTAACAACTCTGTGTTGGCTGTTTTGTATAACTGAAAAGTATGATTGTGGTGTTACAATCATAATAACTTATAAATCAATACATGTGTTCATGATACGGTGAATAAGTAAAAGATAACTATCAGAACTTAGCGTTTTGGCATCCTCATGACGAAACATCTGAAGAATGCAGGTTTTGCGAAATATTCACATAAATAGAAGATTACACTAGTAGGTGTTGCTGAACACTACTTACTGTAGAGGTCTGTGTGGAAGAAGGGCATCCCGACAAACTATATATTTGCTACTAGAGATTTGTATACTGCAAAATGGTAAACAATTGCGTGGTTCTTTATAAGTATTCTAATATTATTATATTAAAAGTGTTGAATATGAAGTATTATGAGTGGTATCATAGAGAAAGCATGCATTAAATATGAACCTGCCATTCTTACTTTGACATACTGCTTGCGCCGGTGTTAAGGTCTAAGGGTATAGTTCCAGAGTTTAGGCAATGATAGTAACTCTGGTTTCCCTTCAAAACGCATAAATCTTTCGCCTTTTACTAAAGATTTCCGTGGAGGGGAACAACTCAATGAGTCTGAAGAAATTTTTATTGACCCACTTAGTGGGTTTCATAATGAAATACATATACGACGGCATTGGTGAGGTGATGGTGATGTTGGTGTCCTCGCTCAGAAGTTATTATTGCACTGCACTGTGGCTGCACACCACTAATGGTTTGATGTCTTGCCTACATGACAGGGCAGCTCATTGCTCGGTTCTGGTCCTTATATATATATATATATATATATATATATATATATATATATATATATATATATATATATATATATATATATATATATATATATATATAATGTACTTATGCGTATATTTGTACAGTTCCTGAACATTCACTGCCATTCTGTGTCCCTTTCCTCCATGAGAGGAGGGCCGGTGGAGACTTGTTTCCATTGGCGGGTCTGTAGCACGCTGTTGTGTAATTATGTGATATAAAGTTGAATTCAATTCAGTTCAGTTCTGTTGTGAAAGCATATTACTATCTTTATTTCACAATGTAATGGTGGTAAAATGACCTGCCCGATGACTATTTTCATTTATAACTGAAGGATCATTGATTATATGATACATATTCATACACGTATACATATATAGAGCACATGCATGTACAGTACCTACATATATTGAGGGTAGGCACCAGCCCTTGGGTGGCGTGGCGAATGTGTCGCTCGTCGTCTTCAGAGCAGTGTCGGGAAGGGAAGTGGAGCAGTGGTACCGCCCTGGATACCCAAAGTATCACGTCTGTGTGTACATGACGCCGCCTCTTACAGCTGGGTCTGAAGGACAGCAGTCGCAACCAGTGCTTGATGCCGTGATTATGCATAATGCTCGAGGAACTATAGAGGACACTAGCAATTAAAGCTATTGTATGGATATTACTGCATACAGTACATAACAGGTCCATGCATGTTATGACTGACTCTTTGCAACATTGAATTCTGCAATGTCAATACAATATTAGCTCAAGATAAACTATATCAAGTAAGAGCAAAAAATGCTGTCAGCTCCATTGCTGTCTGATGCCCCATCCGACCATCCTCCCACCCTCACCCCCAGGTCCCTTGTGGTGCAGGTGTTGCAACATCTGTTTTAATGTTCCAAACAGACTGCAAAACTCAATGTTTACGCTTGATTCCTCAGCAAACAGTGAAGGGGAATTCGTATTGTATTCAACTGAACGAAAAAGTTTGTTATAACTTTTATGTCTTGAATTTTCAGGTTTGATGTCATTATTTTGAAGGATTGAGAACATCACTCTTTCTCTATTTTTACAAATAAGTTCTTGCATAAAGGCGGGTTCACACGTGTCAATATGCGACTGAAATTGAAAGCCTTAGTTTCCGACTGAATATCGGTACTTAGCGACTGGAAAAAAAACAGTCGCAAAACAAGACCAATTAACGTGTTGGTCTTGTTCAGGCGATTTGCGACTCTTACGTTGTGACATGGAGAAAGGTTTGAAAATGTGGTGTCGATGTAGAGAAGAAGATTTTGGACTTGTTGAGGGAAAAAGAGCACATCTGGGACCCTAAGAATGAATTTATAACAAAAAAAGCTTTGGCAGAACGGCGTTCGATGAGATAGTTGCCACTCTGCGATGACTGCTTCCCACTGTGCAGGGCGTAGTTGGCGGTGAGGATTGAATACTTGTCAGGATTTGATTTGATCACAGTCGTCATTGTCACCGGAGGAAGACATCTTGTTGGGGAGCTGTTTGTATAAATTCACTTTCCACCCAGCCGATACTTCTCAGTCGTTATGTGTGAACGTGTTCCGACTGGAAGGCCTCTGTTTATACTTCTAGCGTCGTGCAGTTTCAGTAGCATATTGACACGTGTGAACCCGCCTGTAATGTACACTGATTAGGAACAAGACACATCAGAGGCAGTGATCTTTTTTTTTTTTTTTTTTTTTTTTTTTTTTTTTTTTTTTTGCCATTACCCTGGCATGGGTATTGGGCCATTTTTGCTATTTTTATTTTTTATTTTTTCTTTATTTCAGTTTTGTTATTTATATATACAATTTTATTTACTTAATGTAGTTTTTTTTATCATTATTTTATTTATATATATTTTTATTTATTTTATTATTAAAAAAAAAAATAACATTGTACACTCACTCAGAATTCCATACACGCTTCATTCACACAGGGACCCTAATCCTAACTCAAAACTATTGTCCTTTGTCAGGGCATGGGGAAGGGAGGGATAAATCACAAGTACACAGGGTGGCTACGTAGCATCACTACGTATTGCTTATATACATGAAAGGGAAAACATTCACATCACATCATGCAAATCTGGAATCATACATACACTCATACTTTTATTTACATACATATATTTCATATATTTACAGAGGGAAGAGTAAAAGCATAATATATACACATAAATCACAACTCTCTGATTAAATTGGTCTCAGTGATCAAAATATTGGGATGGCGTCTGGTCTGAAATTAATCTAGGAGTGTTTTTGTATTCTAGGTACGTACCAGTCGTACCTCCACTGAAGTCTTTAACGGTAGTGCCAACAAGTGAATGATAGAGAATATTTTTTTTTTTCGTCCATGCAGATACAATCGTTAATACAAAAGATATTATCGTTTGTAATGGAATGAATTGTAAACGTTGGGATTTGACGAGTCTGGGTTCATAAGACGCACGGTAGAGAACTTGTGTAGCTGTGTGATGGCTAACGAAGGTAAAGGGAACAAGGAAGAATAGTAACATTATGATGAACTTACCAAATGACCCATCTCTCTCTCTCTCTCTCTCTCTCTCTCTCTCTCTCTCTCTCTCTCTCTCTCTCTCTCTCTCTCTCTCTCTCTCTCTCGGCAGCATGTATAGTTATGGTGGTGCACATGACATGTTTCTCTTGCTTATTGCCTGAGATTCTCGAGCCATGCGGTTTGGTTTGTATGTAACACAGATACATCTAACCTAACCTAACTTAAATGAGTATAGATATATAATTTCAATGCATACTATTGTCCCGTATATTTTAAATGTATCTTTAGGCTTAAACTGTATCAGTGCGTGATGAACGTAATTATTGTATTAATTGCGTCGAGCTGCTTGTGAGAGCACATTGTATCTTGGGTTTGTAAGGAAAAGATACAGATATTTGTATGGGATCGACGTCTATTGGGAAAGCCGTCTTGTTAAATGTGTGGTGACAAACCAGAAAATTTGCTTTATTATATATATAGTTTATACCTATGCGGATGTGTAGAAACCAATCAAGCAGTAAATGGCGAATATTATTTTGATTTTAGATGTAATAATAATGTAAAAGTTGATATTCTCTTGAAAAAATACATGCATTAAATGTTGTAACTGTTTGCGGGTGTTCGGCTTTTGAAGGTTAGGTGAGTCAAGTTGGATTTGTAATCATACTTACCTGGCACAGGAGACACCGTGATCATGAAGGCGGTTCTCCCAAGGCGAGGCCCGCCATTGCACTCCGGCGGTGCTGACCCTTGCGATTAACCCAAATGTGGTTAACTCGAGTGTGAAATTTTTGTTAGCGGGGATTGCGTTCGCGCATCCCCTTCTTTACCTGCCATGATAAATAACACGAGTGCCCGTGTGGCTACTAACCTACCAACGATTTCCTTATTAAAGGTAGCTTACGTGTAGGTTCTGATGTAAGAGATCCTGCTTACAACTTCGATGGTAAGGCAGTGCTGCGTTCACCATCCCCATCATGGTCTTTGATCATGTGGAATGTGAGTTAGGCAATATGAAAGTTGCAATACTGTTTTGCGGTGAGGCTGAAGTGGCCGTGTGTGTATTCCTGCATATCCGTGTTTGTTACGGTTGTTCAATGACACATCATGTTGCCATTACTGTCCTCCTCCAGTTCACCTTGGCGCTTGTTTTTCAAGGTTTATTGTACAAAATTTAAATTTATGTAAAAATATATAGTATACATGTGTTGTACAATGTGAGCATCGGCCCGCCAGTGAAGAAACTCCATTCCCTCTCACTGAGAGTCGGGTGGTTGTGTGGCGCGGTGAGGTCATCGGGGGAGGGTGCTGCTCGTAACAGCCCCATCAGCAGGTCTCGGGCAGGGCAGCCTTCACCTCTCCACTGCTCAAGGAGCCGTATATAAAAGTATATGGTCTGGAAGAGTATGCCATATGCAGCGAACTAAAGTTCAGCTTGTAAAGCTGAAGAGCTCCATGTGTATACAGGAAGGCGGATTTCAATTGGTGAAGGGAAGTCAGCCCATCATGCACTTCATCTGGTAACGAGCTCCAAAGAGGGACACAATTGTTATTAAAGAAGCCAGATTCACAACCAGTAGTGGTGTGTTGGTGCGCCACTTAAATCTTTGGCCTCGTGTCAAAGGGTTTGGTGGAAGCTGAAATAAATGTATAGTGGTTCAATGGCTGATGGGTCGTGAAAAATGTGCCAACATTTTATGAGGTCAGATTGTAGAAGTCTTCCTTTTAACTGAGTACAAGTTAAGAATTTCAAGACACCGGGAGTACGGGAGGTTACAAACTTAATTATCATGTTGTTGATATAATAATCTGAGTAGGGAGCAAGCAGATTCCAGTCAATGTTGCCATGTTGAAAGCGCAAAGCGACACATTTAGAAGAATTTAGAGTAAGCCGCTTCATTAGTGTCACGTTGGGAGGTGTTAACATCATTAATATGGATAATGAAGGAGATCTGCGTACATTTCATTAGATTTTAAGGTCATCAAAAATCATTTTAGATTGGACGTTGTTCGGTTCCAGAAAACACTCAATTGCAGCAAATATCAAATCATTCACATGCACAACATACAAATGAACTAACAACAAGGAACACAACTCAATTTAATGCGAATGATGCATGTTTCTTCTCGCGGTACGCTCAAGTATGTTACGTGGGCAAAAATCTATATACGGGAGGATACGTGGTTCACGTACGTGAATGTGTGACTGTAGCATTCGGCTTTTGAAGAGAAAAGAAAATGAGAGGAACGCATTGAATATACTGCCATCAATGAGTAAAAATGCAAAAGCGGCCAAGACGATGTTGTCTGAGCTTCACTATTTTCACTTTGCTTTTGCTATAAGCGTGTTTGTCTAAATTCTGAATGAAGTCTGACCAGTGCTAAATATAACTCTGATATCACTTTAGCACTTCAACACTCACAGAAATTAATCCAAATACTAGATTTGGTTGACCATATTCGGTCTCTACGCATTTTTTGCTTATGGTAAGCCCAATTGTTTTGAAACGTTAATATGTTGTCTAAAGGGGTGGGGGGGGTAAAGATAGGCTATTCTATCCATTTCATCAAGTTTGGGTGAATGATTACGGAGAACCAAACTACGTCTTTTTTTTTTCTTTTTTTTTCAGTTAATTGCTTTGAAAAAAATCACCCTAGAAACTTTGTACATATGCGTACGCAACTTTTGTGAGAGTAGTTTTTTCTCATTTTTGTTTTGTCTGAAAAAAAAAAAATCAAACGTTTCTGAAAAAAAAAAGTCTTGTTCTCCGAGTATGTATCTCGTTTTCAGGTTAGGTTAGGTTAAGTTAGGTCTGTCGCCAATGCAACTACTTGCCGAATGTTCCTATTTTGTGCCGTTCTAATCTTTTCATATTGTTTTGTCTTCTTTTATGTTTTATTGAATTCCTTTAAAAAGGATTTGGGACGCAAGAACTTATTTATCGTCACTGGGGCTGATGGACTGTAAAGCCTTTTTTTTTTTTTTTATGGAAACTATTCTTATTACATCCAATGCATATTATTCTTCCTTTAATTGTGAGTTCTTTCATCATGATGACTAAAAGTTTTCACACTTTGAAAAAAGGAGTTGGGGCGCATCAACCACCAATGAAGTAGATTCGCCCTAACTTCTGGGGCGAATGGACTTGAAGCGCATCGTCACAGGGGCGGATGGACTGTAAAGCGAGAGAAGCACGTGCCTCATAATGCTGGTTAAGAGGATACGATTGCAGTTATACTTCTTGTAACTCAATTGTCTTCACCAGCCATGGCATATTTCCTCCCGTGGCCTCGCTGCACAAGATTTTCCTTTCTCTCATCCCTATTCTGTCCACCTCTGTAACGCAAAAGTTAACCAGTACTCTCAATCATTCATCCCTTTCTCTGGTATGCTCTGGAACTCCCTGCCCGCTTCAGTATTTCCATCTGTCTATGACTTAACTCACATAAGAGTGAGCCTTCAAGATATTTATGCCATTCTTTTGGCTGACCCTCTTAACCATGCTCGGGACTGGCATTTCAGTGGACCTTTTTGTTTAATAGCTCTTGTTGTCCTTCGCCAGTTTTCCCTTCTTATAAAAAGTGTAAATCCCAAACAACATTGACAATGACCTCGAAAAACAAGTAAGCCTAATCTCCAACAAAGGTAATGAGAGAGAGAGAGAGAGAGAGAGAGAGAGAGAGAGAGAGAGAGTGAGTGAGTGACTGCGAGGTACCAATTTGCGCTGAGTGAGCCGTCCGCTGCGATGCTTCTGACATCTGCATTGTAAGTTGCGCGTGTTGTTTCTTTGATGACCTAAGAGAGAGAAAGAGCGAGAGAAACAAAATTTATCTTAACGGTAGCATATTTGAATTTCCGGCTGTGTGTGTGTGTGTGTGTGTGTGTGTGTGTGTGTGTGTGTGTGTGTGTATGTGTGTGTTTCACTGTTTCACTGTTTGATCTGCTGCAGTCTCTGACGAGACAGCCAGACGTTACCCTACGGAACGAGCTCAGAGCACATTATTTCCGATCTTCGGATAGGCCTGAGACCAGGCACACACCACACACCGGGACAACAAGGTCACAACTCGATTTACATCCCGTACCTACTCACTGCTAGGTGAACAGGGGCTACACGTGAAAGGAGACACACCTTTTTTTGGTGGTTTGGTGTTTTTTTGGTGGAAGGGGGGTAAATTATGGACACGTCTCTACGTATGGGCAAAATTCTATATACTGGAGGAAACGTGGCTCATAGGTGAATGTGTGACAGTAGCATTCCGGACACAAGAATAGCACGAAACCTTTGTTGTGGCTGGTGAGGTCTGGAGGCCAAATGTCAAGCCAAGCCCTTCAGGTTCAAGTACATATAAGTTAAAATAGTTTACTGCCATGAAAAATATAGAAACAAAAAGAATGTACAGTAATTAGCTGTGTAGATGTGTGGGTGGGAGGTTGGAGGTGGGAGGGTGTCAGTAAAGGCCCCTATTGGCTGAGAGCCTTGTGAGGGGATCAGCTTGGAGTTAGTAGTGGTTCCATCCGCCAATCAGACAGCCTCCTTTTTGCAGTGTTTGAGGCGATGATATTTTTCACTTTGTGTGCCCACCTCACACCACCCTGTCATTACAAGTATCGTCTGAAAACCACCGGCTCCGCGCGTCGCAAGGGTTGTCTCGTCTCGCCTCGCTCGTCTCCGCAACGTTCGTCGCGCCTCGCTTCTCTCGTGTCCGAAGCGTTCGTCTCGCCTCGCTCGTCTCCGTAACGTTCGGTCGTCGCGTTCCTAGCGTTCGTCTCGCGTCCTCTCGTCTCGCCTCGCTCGTCTCGTCCTTAGCATTCGTCTCGTCTCGCTAGTCTCCTCCGTAGCGTTCGTCCTGCTCGTCTTGCCTCGTTCATAGCGCTCGTAAGTCATCAGCGACTTATGTTGTTTTTCTTCTTTTAAGCCAAAAAAAAAAAAAAAAAAAAAGGAAAACAGAAAATGAACAAAAAAAAGTCATCAGCGACCAACTTCCTTTTCTTCTTCTTCTTAATTAAGGAAAAAGAAAAGTCATCAGCGACCAACTTTTCTTCCTCTTCTTAAGCAAAAAAAAAAAAAAAAGAAAAAAAAGTCATCAGCGACCAACTTGTTTTCTTAAGCAAAAAAAGAAAAAAAGAAAAATGAACAAAAAAAGTCATCAGCGACCAACTTCTTCTTCTTCTTCTTCTTCTTCTTCTTCTTCTTCTTCTTCTTCTTCTTCTCTTTCATATCTATTTGCACGGAGTAAAAGCTTCTTTCGTCTCCTCTTCCCTTCACTCCCCTCCACTTCCCTCCTCCACTACTCTGTTCTGTCCTCTCTTCTGTCTTGTCTTGCCTTGTTCTCTCCCGTTCCGTTCCGTTCTGTCCCGTCTCGTCCCGTCCTGTCCTGTCCTGTCCTGTCCTGTCCTGTCCTGTCCTGTCCCGTCCTGTCCTCTCCCGTCCTGTCCTGTCCTGTCCCGTCCCGTCTCGTCTCGTCCTGTCCTGTGCTGTTCTAGTCTGCCTTTTCCTGTCGTGTTTTGTCCCTTCTATTCCATTCCCATCCTCTTCCCCTTCCCTTGTCTTCCCTTTAATGCCCTTTCTTCCTGTCCTGTCCTCTCTTATTCTTTACCGTCTAGTCCTTTTTTCTCTTGTCCTGTCTTGTCTTGTCCCGTCCTTATCCGGTCCCGTTCTCTTCCCTTCTCTTCCCTTTAATTCCCTCTCTTCTTCTCCTGTCCTGTCCGTTCCCCTCCCGTCCCGTTTTGATCCGTCCCGTCCTTGCCCGGTGCTGTCCTCTTCTCTCTAATTCCCTGTCTCCCTGTCCTCTCCTGTCTTGTCCCGTTCCGTCCTGTGTCGTTCTTGTCCTGTGCCGTCCTTTTCCCTTCTCTTCCTGTCCTGTTCCGTCCTATTCCGTCTGGTCCTCCTCTGTACAGCCTAGTTCTGTCATTTCTCTGTCTCGTCTCCTCCCCTCCAGTGTTCCGCCTTCCCGTCCCATTCTGTCTCGTCCTTCCATCTTTTCCAATCCTCCCCCCGTCTTATCTCGTCCTGTGTTTCTGTCCTAGCTTGTCTCGTTTCGCTTCTCTCGTTTCATTTTCATCTCGCTTGTCTTCCTTCCGTCTTATCCTGTATCTTCTTTTTCTTCTTCCTTTTTTTTTTTTCTTTACTCCTTCTTCTTCTTATTATTATTATCATTTTCGTGTTTTTATTCTTCTTCTCTTATCTTAGTTATCTCGGTGATATTTCTTTCCTGCCTTTTCTCCTCAGTTCATCTCTTCCTCTACTCTGGTCTGTCCGTGTTTCTTGATCTCTGGTCTTTACTAAATCTTTATCTATTTTTTCTCGTCCATCCTTGCTTTCCTACTCTTATTTTTCTTTATTTGTTTCATTTTCCTTCTGATCACCACTCGCTTTTTTCTTGCTTTGGGTTTTACATGGTGTTCTGACGCAGTGACGTGTCCCATTCATTCCTTCACGCTTTACTTTCCCTCATTTTATCACTACTATAATCTGGAGCTCCGAGTTCTTGTCCGGTCTTTTGCATTGCCACACACCGCTGTAGATCATGCGTGGTGCTCCCCACAATGCCACTTCGCGCAGTGTTGGGGCCCAAAACACATGCTTAAGTAACCGGCTCTTGATGACAGATAGGACACATTCTCAAACTTATGTCTATAGCTTTTTGATAGGCTCTACTGGAAGTTTGATCTGGGTCTTCGTGATGGTGGGCTCTCTGAACGTGGAATTATAACCTTCACCTGATTTGAGATACTTGGGTAACTCTTTATCTATTTCGCCTAGTTAATTCTGGCTTTCCTCCATTTTCTGAATCTGGAAACACGAGAGTTTAGCTGAATATCTATGTACTTACTGACAGGGAGGGAGGATAGTGTACGTACAGTCGGCTTCTATACTTGATAAAGCATATATTTCCATCGAAAGCGACCACTATCAAGTCTTGCTCGTGGTAGCGGTAATTGGTCAGAACTCCTTTTAACATAAATACTTAAACCTAACATAACCCAACTCATCCCAACCTAACCTATCATAAGACCTGCCCTCTTTTTTACTCCTTTACATGCACCTCACCTTTTCCCATATTTACATTATCCTCTCTCTCTCTCTCTCTCTCTCTCTCTCTCTCTCTCTCTCTCTCTCTCTCTCTCTCTCTCTCTCTCTCTCTCTCTCTCTCTCTCTCTCTCTCTCTCTCTCTCTTTCTCTCTCTCTCAAAAAAAAAAAATAGTAATAATTGAAAAATAATAATCAGTAGATCCAAGGGAATGTCCTCCTACATTGCCATCTTTCCACCCGTGCCGAGCTCCAAGTTACGTGTGTGTGTGTGTGTGTGTGTGTGTGTGTGTGTGTGTGTGTGTGTGTGTGTTTCACTGTTTGATCTGCTGCAGTCTCTGACGAGACAGCCAGACGTTACCCTACGGAACGAGCTCAAAGCTCATTGTTTCCGATCTTCGGATAGGCCTGAGACCAGGCACACACCACACACCGGGACAACAAGGTCACAACTCCTCGATTTACATCCCGTACCTACTCACTGCTAGGTGAACAGGGGCTACACGTGAAAGGAGACACACCCAAATATCTGTGTGTGTGTGTGTGTGTGTGTGTGTGTGTGTGTGTGTGTGTGTGTGTGTGTGTGTGTGTGTGTGTGTGTGTGTGTGTGTGTGTGTGCTACTCGACCAGACTCTAGATTCTAGATTTTGCTGTCCAATTCTGATGGACATATTCTAGAATGGATGTAAGATTATTACAATCAGTAGAAAAAGGAGTATGACTAAAAGGATGCAGGGATGAAGGGCATTCCTTACGAAAGGAGATAAACTTTTATATGTGGACAAAATAGGAGAGAGAGAGAGAGAGAGAGAGAGAGAGAGAGAGAGAGAGAGAGAGAGAGAGAGAGAGAGAGAGAGAGAGAGAGAGAGAGAGAGATCAGTAGCAGGTTTGTTTCATGATGAAATTAGTAATAAACTTCATATGAAAATATACTGGTACAAATATTAAGCACTTCATTATTGCGTTTGTTTCCACGAATAGGTTCCATTAGTGACTAATGTAATAATGCATCGTAAGGTCCAGTCATTTAGTACCAGCAGCTTCTTTACCTGAGCACTCCTCCGTAGACAGCTGCAACGAAGAGGCCTGGAAGTCCTGTGAAGTGTCCCAGTTTGTTGATCACCAAATAGGGGAGAATCTGATCTGGTTTCTCAATCCGACCCGAAATAAGAGGATCACAGTCACGGTACATGACGTATGCCACCGCTCCGGAGGAGTAGAGCAGCAACCACATGATGCCTAACATGAATGATACGATTAATCTGCAACAAAGAGAGAGAGAGAGAAAACAAAACAAAACCGTAAGTATCTTTTTACGAGTTGCAGATTAGTTTACCAGCTTCTCTTGGCTCATGAAAGTAGTTTGTCAGGAATTGTATGGAGTAGGCATGCTTTCACGAAAGAAGCGTAATAAAGGCTTCATATTTGTTGCCCAAAACTGCACAACTTCACTACCTACATGGCGCTGATGAAGACACTTGTCTGCTGGTGAGAAACCCCCTGCTTTGTTTACCACAACATGCAATTTTCCAGTGTTATTGTAGATGTGTGAGTCCGAGATGGTGTTCCAATGTTTCATGTGTAGCCGAGCAAGACTTTTGTCCTAAACAGGTTTTTGGTGTTTAGGTTTATTATTGTTTGGTGTTTATGGTTATTCGGTCATTATCAAGTTGTGGTGTTACAGCATCCAGTAATGAGACGAGTAGTATT
Organism: Portunus trituberculatus; assembly: GCF_017591435.1. Taxonomy (NCBI): domain Eukaryota; kingdom Metazoa; phylum Arthropoda; class Malacostraca; order Decapoda; family Portunidae; genus Portunus; species Portunus trituberculatus. Next base: position 20,971,493 of record NC_059304.1, read on the forward strand.
AACGGACAGCTGATTTACCCGATAAACATTACACAAGTTAGCGTGGCTGTAATAAACAACAAATAGAATAATAGGCTACGTTCATTACGTCTTCCCTTCTCCGGCTGAACGGGGAAGTGAGGCGAACAGTAAATGATGATGGGAGTTTCACGTCAAGATGGTGACCGTGAATAAATTTTTGTTGTACTGTGTGCATGATTTTGACGGAAAACAAGTTTTGAAAGTGCCACGTACTTCAGTAATGTGAAATGATTTATGAAGACATGGTGTTTCTACAACACTGAATAGTCACCCGGCCCAGCCGTTGTATCTGTCACTCTGCCTCACTCGAACTTCACTCCATGGCAAAACAAAGCCTCAAAATGCCATGTGTAGTATAGAACATTTCCTGTTGAGAATACCTTGTACTTTCGCCTCTATGATAGTAGTATCCGGAGAAACTAGTGTTACACGCTCTATATTCTTACTTCACTATAGTTTTTTTTTTTTTTTGGGGGGGGGATTGAAAAATTATTAGGCAAAATTCTTCTTAGTACTTCAATTTTGATTGATTTATTTCCTTAAAACTTGTAACACTAGTTTGTTGGAGGGAAGTGCATTACAACAGTCTTCATTACTTGAAACACCTTTAATTGTTTTTCCTAAGAAAAATTTGCTTGCATGTATTTTCATGCTACACTTCTTTTGTAGACTTCATTTTATTCATAAGTTTATTATTTCTTTATTCACCAATAAAACCAACATAATCCAGTCTCTCTAACCAAATTTGGCAATAAAGAGGAGCAAGGCAGTCCTAATTGTAAAATCTTTATTGTATGTATGTACAAATCCAGCCTTCCTAACTAGATTAAGCTTTAAAGAGCCCTAAGGCATTTTTTTTAACAAAAAGATTAAAAAAAAAACATTAATCCTGCGCCAGGGAGTGCATGGGAAGGTCCTTCAAGTTGTTCCCCAGCTCAAAGCACCTACATGATTATTATTTCTATTTTAATTTATTGACTACTTTTATTTATAATTTTCAGTTATTCTTTCATTTTTGTGTGTTGTGTTTTGTTGTAACATTTTGTTTGTTCACCTTATATATGTTTTTGTGTGTTTTGTGGTTTGATCAGATTCGGGAAATGGTTGAAATACAGTAAGTACATAAAACAGCACACTATCATGTAACAATGTGAATGGACAAATGAGTACGATTGTCCTCACCTCTGAGTTACCTGCAGGCTGCTGACTGAAGCGAGTCTCTGGTAGCATCCCTGGTTCAATCCCAACATGTTCACTGTGGCATAGAATCCCAGGACCATTGTCGACCTGAACGTGTGACGCGTGAACGGGCTAATGTCAAAGCTGAGGAAAACTTATAAATGTGAAATATAACTTGTATATACTTTGAAATGTGAACTGATAAACTACTTTAAACAGTTCTATCATTCTGGGCCTAAATTTTTCATTCAATGATAGACTCCATCGACAGAGGGGACAATTGTACACTAGATGAAAACATCCAAAAAATAATAAAACCTACCAGAGAAATGTAGTTTCGTCCTTAAGAAGCTTACCTAAACCTTGCCTAACTAAACTTAACTAAACTCAACCTAACTTAGACACAAAAATAACGTATCTGAGTAGTCAAACCGTGAACAGAGATGACAAAATGTAAATGAGACATCAAATCTGACATGCTGTTTACTCATACATAGATCTCGAATGAATAGATCATAAGTTAACCTATAGCAGATATATACTTCGCATTAATGTGTTGAATTCCTCCTCCTCCTCAAGATTTAGTATACTCACTTGAAGACTTCAAGACGGCCACCGTCATTCGCTGCTGTCCATATGTTCACTACACCGATGTCTAGGCAGCACATCACCATCACGACCAACACACCTCCGAACATGAGCGTCGTCTGAAGTACGTCCGTGTAAACCACGGCCCTCACGCCGCCCTAAATAATAAGAAAAAAAAAAACGTTATAATGTCACCGACAATCAAAGGGTTTCATTCGCAAGGCATACTGTAGGAAACGTGTTCGGGTAGCGTTTGCCGTCTCCGGACCCAAAAGACAAAATAGCAATCAGCGAATAGTAACCACAGCAGCACAGCATTAAGTTCCAGGAGGTAGGTATATAACTTAAAGAGTATAATCTAAGATATAATGTACTATGAGGTCGTGAAAGTTGGTGTTGTACAAAGAAATATTTCTTTTATTATAATTTCACGTGAAAAATATTTTGAGTGATACAAGGCAAGGGAAGAAAGAAAGATGCTGCGTTTCTTGGTGATATTTCGCATATATATTTTTATAGATAGGCAGTGTTGTCCGACTCTCTCGTGGTTGTGATATTCATCACGGAGCATTTTTTTTTTATACTTATTGCATCATCATCATCATCATCATCATCATCATCATCATGTATGGGCGAATAAATGTATATTTTGCAAAATTACGTTGACATAAAAGCTAAAACAAAGAGGAAATTTGAGTTGGCTGAGAACTCACATATATTTGCGAACTGTGAACACAAGCACATGCCCCCAGCCCGCCACAGTGTCTGCTGCCGCCCTGAAAAGCTACTCTTCCCAAGAAAATTAACCGAGAACGATAAGTAACGAGAGAATTTATTAACATTTCTTCCTGTATCTTACGGAATTATCACCTAGAGTTATCACATAGAGGTGATGTACGACGTACGTACATGGCAGTTTTTCCTAAGGGCGGTGATCAGTGACTATTGAAATATTAAATGATATCTACATGCCAAGCTGTGCTTTACAGTTTGTCATACTTACGATAGTAATGTAGATGGTGCAGACGGTGCCCATGCTAATCATAGAACCCCACAGTGAGAGGCCAGTCACAGTGGACAGGGCTAAGGATGGAGCGTAGAGACAAATTCCCATGAAGAAAAAGCTTGAGAGGAGATGACACATCGTTGATACCCTGCGCAGTATGACACAATTAAAACACTTCTCTACATACTGAAGACAATGTGAACATATATATATATATATATATATATATATATATATATATATATATATATATATATATATATATATATATATATATATATATATATATATATATATATATATATATATATATATATATATATATATATATATATATATATATATATATATATATATATATATATATATATATATATATATATATATATATATATATATATATATATATATATATATATATATATATATATATATATATATATATATATATATATATATATATATATATATATATATATATATATATATATATATATATATATATATATATATATATATATATATATATATATATATATATATATATATATATATATATATATATATATATATATATATATATATATATATATATATATATATATATATATATATATATATATATATATATATATATATATATATATATATATATATATATATATATATATATATATATATATATATACACACATATATACACACACATATATACACATATATATATATATACACACATATATATATATATATATATATATATATATATATATATATATATATATATATATATATATATATATATATATATATATATATATATATATATATATATATATATATATATATATATATATATATATATATATATATATATATATATATATATATATATATATATATATATATATATATATATATATATATATATATATATATATATATATATATATATATATATATATATATATATATATATATATATATATATATATATATATATATATATATATATATATATATATATATATATATATATATATATATATATATATATATATATATATATATATATATATATTACATATATATCAATTTGTTATATTGTTCATCATTACTCAACATATACATACTCTTCCCTGTTCTTACGTGTTCCTGTTAGCATAACCTTGTCTTTGTTTTGTTTGCCGGGCCTGACGTCTCGTATATACCACACTACCTGTGGGCCTTCGTCTATGTGTTGAGTCCACTGCTGGGCGGATTGTAACCCTTCTCAATAGACAATACGCTTCTTTGTGTGAAGGTTGGGGTAAAACAGGTGGTCGAGTCTGGTATAGGGTGGTCATGCGTTGGCTAGGATCAGGCAGGCATTGGGGTCCCCTATGGCTCTAATCTTCCTTGGCCACCCTTGCTAAGCATTTGGAACAAATACTCAGGCCTGTCTCTCTCCTGGACGTCCGTAAGACACCAGTTTTTTCTTCCGGAAAGGTTCCGTTTCCTTATCCTGGAACACTGGAGGCAAGTCGCTGAGACAGGAATGTTCTCAGACTGGCACTCGCAAACCTATAGGAGACTTTAACCGCCCAGGTTGAATTTTTTTCCGGAGTGAATGAGCATGCTTGCTTTGAAAAATATCTAGTTGTTGAACCATTTGATGACAGATCAATTAAAAAAGCTCAATGTTTTTCGAGGTTCACCTCTTCTTAGGGAGCTTGCATGAGGTTACTCCATGGGGATGGTGACCTGCTTGTGGTCTCTCTTAGGAAGAGATCTCGCTTCCATGCTATCACCTCTGTTTCCATTTCTGCTGTGTGTGTGTGTGTGTGTGTGTGTGTGTGTGTGTGTGTGTGTGTGTGTGTGTGTGTGTGTAATTCACTGTTTGATCTGCTGCAGTCTCTGACGAGACAGCCAGGCGTTACCCTACGGAACGAGCTCAAAGCTCATTATTTCCGATCTTGGGATAGGTCTGAGACCAGGCACACACCACACACCGGGACAACAAGGTCACAACTCCTCGATTTACATCCCGTACCTACTCACTGCTAGGTGAACAGGGGCTACACGTGACAGGAGACACACCCAAATATCTCCACCCGGCCGGGGAATCGAACCCCGGTCATCTGGCTTGTGAAGCCAGCGCTCTAACCACTGAGCTACCGTGTGTGTGTGTGTGTGTGTGTGTGTGTGTGTGTGTGTGTGTGTGTGTGTGTGTGTGTGTGTGTGTGTAATTCACTGTTTGACCTGCTGCAGTCTCTGACGAGACAGCCAGACGTTACCCTACGGAACGAGCTCAAAGCTCATTGTTTCCGATCTTCGGATAGGCCTGAGACCAGGCACACACCACACCGGGACAACAAGGTCACAACTCCTCGATTTACATCCCGTACCTACTCACTGCTAGGTGAACAAGGGCTACACGTGAAAGGAGACACACCCAAATATCTTCACCCGGCCGGGAAATCGAACCCCGGTCATCTGGCTTGTGAAACCAGCGCTCTAACCACTGAGCTACCGGGCCGTGTGTGTGTGTGTGTGTGTGTGTGTGTGTGTGTGTGTGTGTGTGTGTGTGTGTGTGTGTGTGTGTTTAAGGAAATAAATATTCATGAACTAACGAATTTGATGGTTTGGCCATAGATTCTTGCATACGATTAAGGAATCTATGGGGTAATAAAGAAAGATTTTCCTTGATGAACAGTTATACATCACAATATTACCATAGAGCAGATCTTGAGTGACTTTTCACTTACCCCATTGAGTGAGAGTATTCCAAGGTTATACAAGATGGGAATGAGTCCTTGATGCACTAACATGCTTCCAGGAATTACCCCTAATATGGCCACCATGATCTGTGCCCCAAAATAGTACACCTCCGTTGGGTTGCCTGACGAAAGAATGTAAGAAAATAAGGAAATTGCTAAATGTCAAGCGACCTACATGAGGCAGCGCCTGAACACGTGAAACTATAATGGCTGCCATCGCCTTTCGCATATTTGCAGCTCACAGTGACGAGTCACTGTCGCGGTCGGCGCGGCTTGAAGCGTGGTCGGCGGTGTCACTCTCTTTAATGGTTTATCTATCGCTGGAAATTTGGTACCCGTTGCTAGGTTGATCACATGCTTTCTCTCCTTTTCCAGGCTCTTTGAGACTCTTCCCAGTTTTTACGTCTCACATTTTTCTGGTTAATTACACAGCTTTGTCTCTGTCTTTGCATTTATTTCCCTGTGTGTTTGGCGTGTGTAGTGATCCATATGCTCCCCGTGGCATTTCGTTTGAGATATGATTCCACCGCGGGGTGTGGTGAGTCCTCGTAGACAACGCGCTCTTTTGGCGGGAGTTACAATAGCGAGAACATCATCGAAATCCTTGTAAAAACATAACTATAGAATTGATGGATGACGCGGTCAATACCGTTATCTGATGATCAGAAGGGAATTATAATGGATACCTGAAAAGTTCCAAAGTAAGATTCCTTTAATACTTTAAAGGAGAAACAATATTGCGGACCTATGACAAGGAATGTTGCGAGCTCGCCACAAACTTTCCAGGAATTAGTGTTCGGAGGTCACAAGAAGTATGTGATTGATCGTGTTAAGGATCAAACTTGAAACTAAAGCACTGCTTGAGTCTGTTTCTAGGTTTAACAACTTCCTGTTTTGTGTCCCACCAAAGAAGAGAATAAGTTTTGTAGATGTTTGTATCTAAGTAAGTAGGAGTCATCCTCGCATGCTTAAGCATCTGATATGTATCTCCTCTGAAATGTTAAGAGCATCTTTGGTAGAGGATACACATCTCGTCTCCAACACTTTCAGACTTTGTTATATTTGTAAAATACACTTGGGTCTGCCTCTAAGTGCATGCGTGCATAGGACTGAACCACAGCAGTTTCTGTTGATGCTATTAAGAACTGACAAAGAACATATTAATCATTGTCATGTTGCAAGATTCAAGTGAAATTCAAAGCGAGACGAAAGACAGCGGAATCTTCAACACCCAGACAGAGGAACCACGCTGGGGGTTGGTGGGGAGCAACGGCGCACTCTGCAAAACTTGTGAAGAGCCGAGATATACCACGCGAAGACGAACAGTTTTATAGGTATGAACTCATGAATGCTTACACTGGATTAGCTAACAAGAGAAATGAGTGAGAGGGACACAGAGAGCGTAGCAGAGGAGGGAGAGAGTAGGAAGGTGTGTGAGTGAGTGTGTAAGTCAGTGAGAGGGACAGAGAGGGAGTGTGGATGTGCGAGAGAGTGAGGCAGTGTGTGAGTGAGTGAGTGAGAGGAACAGCGTGGCAGAGGAGGAAGAGAGTGTGGCAGTGTGTAAGTGAGTGAGTGAGAGGGACAGAGAGAGCATGGGAGAGGAGAGAGTAGGAGGGTGTGTGAGTGAGTGAGAGGGACAGAGAGAGAAAGTGGGAGAGGAGGGAGAGAGGGAAATGTGGGTAGTTTGTCCGCAGAGTAAGTGAAACGTGGATGTGTCTCGCCCTAGAGTTTGTGAAGAGTGCATGGACATTATTTGCTGCTTCTGTTGCTACTACTACTACTACTACTACTACTACTACTACTACTACTACTACTACTACTATTACATTTTTTTTTTATGTCCTGACCTATAGCTGCTGAAGGTAACTTGAAGAGTATTGGAAGCGCTGTTCAACTTCCAACCATTAGTGGTGCTGGCAATTTTATTGATAGTGGTACCCATATTAGGACCCATATCACCACCCAACCGCATCTTTGGTGTAACCACCTAAAACAGCGTTTTCGAACCTTTCCCGACCATAGCACCCCCTCTTGTCATGTCTAAGGAGTCCAGCACCTCCAACTAAAATCTTGTTATTAGAAGGATAAAAGAAAGTGTGTGCATCACTTCCAGCATCCCCTATAATTGATTTCAGCACCCCAGAGTGCTAGCACCCAGTTGGGAAACGCTGACCTAGAACCTTGGTATCATGGTGACATGTTGGTGATTTTAAACTACTCGACAAATGGCAAAGTGTCAAGGCGATACGTGGTGGATTTGAACCTACGCGTGGACGTCTGTCCGATCCCACGCTCACCACCTTATCCACTACGCCATAGCCTCCCTATACTCTTGTTCTCTCTCTCTCTCTCTCTCTCTCTCTCTCTCTCTCTCTCTCTCTCTCTCTCTCTCTCTCTCTCTCTCTCTCTCTCTCTCTCTCTCTCTCTCTCTCTCTTCATAGTCTGTCCTGAATATAAATAAAAAACAATAATATCGAGAAGTATAAATAACACCATGGTACAGTACACATATATTATAAAGTATATATATGATAAATAGATAAATAAATAAATAAATAAATAAACAACCTCACGATTTTCCGCGATAATATTTTCTACGATGCGATTTTCCACGATGCGATTCTCCTCGATAATATTTTCCGCGATACGATTTTCCACGATATTTTTCACGATTCGATTTTCCACGATGATATTTTCCACGATTCGATTTTCCACAATATTTTTCACGATTCGATTTTCCACGATGATATTTTCCACGATTCGATTTTCCACGATATTTTACACGATTCGATTTTTTACGTTAATATTTTCTACGATTCGATTTTCCACGATATTTTCCACGATTTGATTTTCCACGATAATATTTTCTGCAATGCGATTCTCGATAATATTTTCCGCGATACGATTTTCCACGATATTTTCCACGATAATATTTTTCACGATGCGTTTTTCTACGAAGCGATTCCCCGATAACGAAGCGGTTGATAACGATGACGACGCTATTTAAATACTACTTTCTTGGGTTGGTACTGGGCCGAACCCTTCCTCCCCAAGGGTCCATCCTAGTCCCAAAGGTGTGAGAACAGTGACGAGGCAACCTTGCCGCGCCTCACACGGATCGCCATGAGCAATGACCCACCACACACCACGCCCCAGCCACTGTCATGAAGTGAGTCCTCTCACCAGTAGAGGTCCCTCCTCGTCCTGCCAATGTCTGGTGCATAACGTACAGCGTGCCTCACACCACACCCCCAGCCACTGGCATGAAGGATGTCCTTTCACCCCTGAAGGACCCCCCTCGTACTGCCAGTACCTGGTGTATGGCGCCCAGCGTGCCACACACCACATCCCCAGCCACTGACATGAAGGAGTCCTCTCACCCCTGAAGGACCCCCCTCGTACTGTCAGTGTCTGGTGTATGGCGCACAGCGTGCCACACACCACACCCCAGCCACTGACATGAAGCGAGTCCTCTCACCCCTGAAGGACCCCCCTCGTACTGTCAGTGTCTGGTGTATGGCGCACAGCGTGCCACACACCACACCCCAGCCACTGGCATGAAGTGAGTCCTCTCACCCCTGAAGGACCCCCCTCGTCCTGCCAGTGTCTGGTGCATGGTGCACAGCGTGCCACACACTACGCCCCAGCCACTGGCATGAAGTGAGCCCTCTCACCTCTAAAGGACTCCCCTCGTACTGCCAGTGTCTAGTGCATGGTGCACAGCGTGCCCTCGTTCATGGCGATTTATTCAGCCCAGTGCTACCACAATCAAGAGACACCCTCCACCAGACTCTATGGAAGGAGCTCTTATTTCCCTATAAGGACTCCCCTCTGGTCAACATCTGATGAATGGTAGACATTGATCCCTTGCTTATGGCAACCCCTTGCCTAGTATGAGGCACTGCAAGTGGATGATTATCACTGAAGCTTGAGGCCGCAAAGGAAAAGAAGGACCTGCTGCCAGTTCCTGCCTTGGGCCCCAGGCCGGACCCGACAGCCACCTTCTCCCCCAGTGCGGCGCCTAAGGCCGTCACGGCCCTCAACAAATTTTGGCCGAAACTTCTTTCAGTCTTCATTTAGATTTTGATCCGAATAGAAAATCATCGATTGCAAGTGAAAAACGAGGGTGTTTGCAAATTGTGGAAAATTAAGGTGATCAGTGAAACAAGACAAGGCAGCTTTTGCATCGCATAGTATAATATAAGGAGTGTGTACCTTGCACGTCTGTTGCCCGTGAACATGATGCACATGTTCGTAGATGCCTGGATAGAGCCAGTAATGCATTGGCGGCTGCCTACTTCATGGTGGACTTTAGAAGATCAAGTAGATTTCTGGATAGGGAGGATGAGTGGACGTAAGTAAACATGTATACAAGAACTGCCACATGTTGATCTACTTTGTTCTGATTCTCTTATGTCCTTGATTTTTTTTTTCATCTTTTTAACCACAGCATTCTGTAAATATAGGGAAAAAGGAAGGCATGAAGGGGATAAGATAAAATGTTTTGTTTTTATGCTACTACTACTACTACTACTACTACTACTACTACTACTACTGCTGCTGCTGCTGCTGCTGCTGCTGTTGCTGTTGCTGTTGCTGCTGTAGCTGCTGCTACTACTGCTATTACTGCTATTACTGCTATTACTATTGCTACTACTACTACTACTACTACTACTACTACTACTACTACTACTACTACTACTACTACTACTACTACTATTATTACTATAACTGTTAATACGACTTAATGACTGCGTACGAAGACGAAAAGTTATGTCAGAGCCGGCCGGGCGGCTCTGCATGGCAGTCTACTACAAGCCACCCCTGCGGCCCTGACAGTATAAGGGTTAAAAATTTATCAACTAGACGATAAATAAATAACAACCGGCGAATCCGTTATTACAATTAGTGTTCCTGAAGACAAAAGTTCTCATATGTATCTCAGTCATTATAGAGGTAGACCACTAGCGCCTCCACCACTTACTATCACAACCCCGGATCATCACCACTGCTTCCTATCTAAGGACGCATCTACCACCACGCACTATCTAAAGTTTGCATCATCACCTGCGTCACATCTTCACCAGCTCGTATTTCGTATTATCTCTATCAAACATCACTCTGATCATAATGATTACTGGATCCCTCTCACACTACCATTATGTTTTCATTATTCAATATTCGTGTCAAATGTTGGCCATGATAATCATATATATATATATATATATATATATATATATATATATATATATATATATATATATATATATATATATATATTATATATGTGTATACGTACATTGTTTTAGACTTTTACAGCTCAACTCGTCCTAATGTTTTTTTTTTTTTTTCTTATCATGTTTTTACATTAAATTTTAACTCTACAGTCACTGATAAGACTGAGGATGTCAGTCAAAACTAACAGCTACTCCGTATTTATGAAGTGATGTATAGGGGGACATTTTGCACACTGGAGCTCCAGCTATAGTGAGGAGGCGATAGCTGCAGAGTCGCAAGAAAGGAACCACCGACGTGGAAAAGTCGTAAAATTGATAAAACGGAGGGTCTGATGAAGGAATGTCACCCCAAGCAAGAAAGATGTGCCATTAAAAGGGTTTTATTTTATGTTGTGGCCTATAGCGCCTGTAGGCATACTTGAAGAATATGTATGGGAAGTGCTGTTCAGCTTCCACACTTTAGTGGCGCAAGCAATTTTATTTATAGTGGTACCCATACTAGGGCCCATACCACCCAAGTGCATCTTTGGTGATGTAATCACCTAGAACCTGGGTATCATGGTGACATGTAGCTAACTTTAAATCACTCGACAAATGGCAAAGTATCAAGGTGGTACGTGGTGGGATTCGAACCTACTCGTGGACGTTTGGTCGATACCACGCTCACCACCTTATCCATTACGCCACCGCCTCCCTTAAAAGTTACTTACGGAGATGTGTTGCAAAGAATGAAATCACAATTCATATGTGCGATAGACACCAGAAGATACTCTTGGCCAAGTCAATGTTGTAGCCTCCAGGGGCCATGCGTAGCGCTGAGTTGTAGAGATGTGCGGAATAAAAAATAAAAAAAAATACAATACCAACAGTCAAAATGAATTTATATAACATAGTGAAATCTAATAAAGAAAATAGATAAATTGTTTTGTATATCATCAATGATGTCCACCCATGTATTAAAAGTATAAACCGGAAACACTTTAATTAGATTCTAAAGATTTAAACAATGTGATCCCAAGTTGGTAACATATTCTTGCGAAACAGGAATGATATACCTTTCTAAATGTCTTTCACCCTCAGCTAGCACACTCACACAATGCTCCTCTTAAAATCAAGTTCCTTCTGAAATGTTAACCTCTGATTCCCAAACTGTGTAATATGTTATTTGCAGTGTAATTTGCTACTACTGTTATTGGATTATTTTATGCTGCAGCGAACGTTTGGAGGAGACACAAAACTACAGACGATGAAATGTTTTTTTTTTCCAGTTTACTCACCTAATATAAATATTACAGAGAACATTCCACCCAAGAGAGAAATTGCCACTGGAAACGGAGGCATGTTTCTCCCGCCCGAGAGGAAATCTTGAGTCGACTCGCGTCCTCGACTCTGGATTGCGCTGTACTGGAGTATGATAGTTAGAAATGGAGATGGTAGAGAATGGGGTGTAAGGAAGTGGAGGAGTGAGATAGACAGAGTAGTGAAAGGTGTGGGACTGAGTGACTGGAAGAATAGGATTGAGCAAAAGAGTACTTTGGAATGGTATAGAGAGAAAGAGGCCCCAATGTATGAAAAGTGGTATGATGGAAGCCTGGGTGGGGATCTTCTCTTCCGAGCTAGGGCACAGTGCATGGATGTGAATGCAAGGAATTATAGATGGTCTGAGTCCCGCAGCAAAGTGTGCCAGATGTGTGACTTGGGAGAGGATGAGACAGTGGAGCATGTAGTGCTGGAGTGTGTGAAGTATGCCAGAGACAGGTATGAGATGATGCAAGTGGTGCTGAGGGAGCTGGGGCATGACAGAGTGGAGATGACAGGAAGGGAATGGATGGTGGTGCTGCTGGGACTCTGTGGGGAGACAAATGAAAGGATGATTGAGGCTGTGAAAGAGTTCCTGGAGAGAATGTGGCGTGCTAGGTGCAGGAATTAGTGGTGTGAAAGATGGTGATTGCCCTCTTTGTTGTTTGTGTTTTTTCGTATTTTCCTTACAGGCGCTGCCGATACAAAGGCCTGACGCAGAAGAAATTCTTGCGTCACCTGTAACATCAAGATCAAGATCAAGATCGACCCAGACCGAGACTCACGGAGTTTGTTTACATTTCTTACAATACAAACATGAAAGGAACCAAAAAACTGGAAAACACAAACAGTTTACGAAAATAGACGACGAACCTAGACTACAGCGCTGGTTTGAGTTTTTATAGGTGTGCCAGAGGGAGTGAAAGCGTACTGCCTGCTTCAGGCGCGACTAATACTGGCTGGAAATATAGTTATATGGAATACATAGTAAAGTTCCACCTCCTTGACAACCTCTCACTGTGGAGTTCCTGAGTGGCCGCTACGTGCGGCACAATAGCGTGGGGTGCCATGAGATGATGAGAGACTCCAGTCCCTGCCTTGCCCAGGCACAGCCGCCAGTGATATAGCTGAGCCGTACTCACAGTGAATGTTAACAAGGTTGAGAATGAACTCAAGGGAGTGAAGATCATTACATGATATAAAGTCAGATATTACTGCAGAGTTTCACTACAATCACCTACGTGTTTTTTACCCACCTCAAGAGATAGAGCTCCTGATTATGAGTAATTTGAACCCCATATATACGAGGTGCAACCTTTTTGAATGGCGACACAGATTTTTTTTTAAGCGTGATTTGGTGTTTTGGTGATGAGCCGTGACACTTGCCTCCCGCATCAAACCCTGCCGCACACTGATGGTGTCATGCGCTCGCGGCGGCTAGGCGGGCTCCGTGACATACCATTGTCTGAGCACGCGCTTAATTGTTTACGCTGATTGAATCTGTTCTTTGATAGGTTAGGCGGCGGCCAATGAAAAAAAAAAAGCATAATTATTTCCACCAATCACGACGGCCCCTGAGGTTAGGTTTAGTTAGGTTGGATTAGGTTAGGTTAGATTAGGTTTAGTTAGGTTAGATTAGGTTTAGTTAGGTTAGGTTAGGTTCTTTTCTGGAGGAAACTAATTTTTCTGGTAGATTTCAGCTTGTTTTTAATTAATTTACCAGTTGTTATTTTATGCAAATCATAATATGTTTCGGGGCTGTAAAAAAAAAATTGGTTGATTTGCGCCAAAAACAAGTGGTATTTTAATTAAAAGCAAGCCGAAATCTACCAGAAAAAAATAGTTTTGTCCAGAAAGGGCAAGGTGGTGAAACTCTGTAGGTTTACCTAAAGTCAAACGTATTTGAATAGTACTTTTCCTGCTATTTATTCCTGAATGAAAATTATCTGTGCATTAGTTACCCTTGAAGGAGACTGGTAGTCACTGGTTAATGAATGATTCATTCAATGTAATGTTGGTGCTTGTCCAGAATCACTAACTCCATTCTACATTTGTATCAGCTATTTTTTGGAAATTCATCTAGTTTCTTTTGTTTTTTTCATATTTTTCAGTTTAATTAGATTAGGTTACAACCCTGTTCCTAAGATGAGTTCGTGCATGAAGGAAGGGAAGGGAGAGGGAGAACAGCAAGAGAGGGTAGCAGCAGCTGCAGCAGCCAGTCAGTGGTGCTGGAGTCGCATCTCTCCAAGCAACTTAGACCACAGACAGCGGCTGCCCACTGCTATCACTCTCCACCGTCTGGTTCCCCGTCCTTCTCCCTCTACCCACCATGCTGCGGCCTCCACTTCCACATTTAAGGTAATGATTTGTTCAGTGTGAACATATACTGCATGTGATGTTCCTATCAATAAGTGTTTCATTATGTACCCATGGATATTTTAAAACCAAACAGTGAATACCTATGTTAGTATCACATCTTCCAGTAAGTAGATTTCTAGAAATATTCTACTTTCTTTAGATGTTAGCTAGGTATCTCCTACTATAATACATATATACTTTCTGAACAGTATATCACACCTGAAGAAATAAAGGCAGCACAAATGCAGGCCAGGCAAGAGGTTTTGACATCCAGGGTAGATCCTCCTATGCCTGCAGCCTCAGACACTCCAGCTCCACCTTCACCACAGAACAAGAAGCACCCGAACAGAAAGAAAGATGGCTCTGGCTCCCAGGCATCATTTGCTTGCCGCCTAGGGAGTGGGGAGGTTGGGCTACGTCGTCGCCAGCTCACCAGACTTGTGTCTCAGATCTCCCGCACTCTTGTGGATCTTCAGGACCTCAGTGAGCCACGCCAAAGGGACTTTGTAGCTCCACTTGAGTTGGAGATCAAGAAACGACGATGGAATGAATGTGCACGATTAATGCGACGGTCACTGTTTGTACTCAAGCAAGAGGTGTGTGTGTTCATTTTGGCTAACACCCATGTGAGGTTATCAGCCTGCCATATAGATGAAATAAATTATACAATTTGTTGCTTGATCTGTGATTGTGTCAGAATACAAAAATTTTCTTGTGTCTGCAGGTGGTGGCCTTGGAAAGGGAAAGTGGTCAAGGAACAAGAACCAGCCATCACCTAAGAGCTTTGGCAGCGACTGCTCGAACCATCAACACACAACTGATGGTGAGAAGATGACATAATCTACACAACTCATCCCTCCCATGATACCCTCTCCCACACTTGCCTCAGTCCACTGCAACAGTCACAAAAGGAAACAAATTCTTGATGACAAACTGTTATCATACCAAATTGTACAGTCCGTTATTTATTTATTTTTTTTTCCCGGACATGGCAACACTCGGCAGGCAATATTGTGAGCTTCTGATTGGCCTTTTGTTGACCTCTTTCAACATCCAGCAGGTCAATTTAGTTTTTCTACCATGATACACGGAGCACAAAAACTTGGAAAACCTGCAGGTAGCACCTGCATTATTTTTTGTCATTCTCAGTTGACTACACATTTTGTACATATACTATATCACACCTCACATATTACAGACACTGAAGTCCCAGGCTCAGTCCTCCTGTGATCCTGCCTGGACAGAGGTGCTAGAGGAGTTCATTGGGGTGGCCCGCAAGATTTTGGTCCTTGCTGCCAGGGTGGGAGTTCAGTCCCCTCCATCCTCAGTCAAGGTGAGCATTCTGTCTTGAAGTAAAGTTTTAAGACGTGCTGCTTCATGTAGGAATGGCAAGTGCTAAAAGACTTACGTTGATACTCTCCCTCTGGAACTTTAGAGTATGTTGTTCCTTGAATTTTTTAGACTGGCTGACATTTTTAACTACAATAATATTAATCATCGTCATCATCATTTACCTCTATATACCATGCTAGCAGTCCTACATGAGGTGTCCTCCGACAGAGCATCACACACACATTAGTCACTTTCTTAGCCCTGTCAGCCTCCAGTGGAAAGGGACAGTCTTGTGGATTAGCACACTACACTTTAGAGATATGGTGGGTTGGCCACATGATAATGATAAATTATTAAAGTAATGATAGTACATAATAGTAATAATGATTTAGTAATGATAATAATATTAATAGTAATAATGATAACAATAATAATAATAATAATAAAAATAATAATAATAATAATAAAAATAAAAATGATGATAATGATAACAATTATAATAATAAGTAATACTACTATTACTACTACTACTACTACTACTACTACTACTAATAATAATAATAATAATAATGATAATAGTAATGGCCTTGTAACTGTCCAGGGTAATAAATTATTACACTTGCTGTCATTTCTTCAAAGTGACCATTGACCACCCTCTTAAGTGCCAATCTAGCAAGTTGGTTGTTTGGTCTCTTGATTTTTTTTTTTTTTTTTTTTTTTTAGGGAAAGCTGGCCAACGGCAACATAAAAGAGTGAGATAAAAGGAAAGGCCTACTTAGTTGCCAATCTCCTTGTAGGTCTGAGAGAGTTAGCCAAAAGCAAAGGATAGATATAAATGTCTTGCATGAATGAAGTCCAAGTCATATGAAGCTGGAAATAGAGAAACAAGTAGGGAGTTCCAGAGTTTACCAATGAAAGATATGAATGATTGAGAGTACTGGTTAACTTGCATTAGAGGTTTGGACAGGGTAGGGGTGAAAGGAAGAAGAAAGCCTTGTGCAGTGAGGCCGTAGGAAGAGAAGTATGCAGTTAGTAAGATCAGAAGAACAGTTAGCGTGAATATAGTGATGGAAGATAGGAAGAGATAAAACATTACAACATTGAAAAAGAGGAGAAGAAATGATGAGACAAAAAGCTTTTCATTCCACTCTACCTAATCAAACTATGAGTGAAACTGCCTCCATACATGGAAAGAGTATGTACCACATACATGGGCCAATAAGGCCCTTGTACAAAGTAAGCATTTTGGGGAGCTGAGAAAAACTGATGGAGATGCCTCAGAATGTCATAGAAGTTGTTTTAACAAGAAATGGTCTAGCCGCCATGGTACAGTGGAACCATGCGTGCTTTGGGGTCCGAGGGGTCTCCTAGCGCCCGGGTTTTAATCCTGTCCACGGTCCGAGTGTAGGTTGGGCTTCCTCACTCGGGGCAATGGATTCATAGCAGGTGGGCTTTGAGATAGGAGGTACCCCATAAAAGTATCCCCTTTAGCCCATAAATTCCCATGAAATGCCCACATGGTAAAAAAAAAAATGAGATGTAAAGTTTACAGTTTAGATTATAAGTAAAGGACAGAGGATATTCAGTGTAGAAGAGAGGGACAGTTGAGTGTCATTAAAGAAGAGGGGATACTTGTCTGGAAGGTTGTATTTAGTTGATAGATGGAGGAACTGAGTTTTTTAGGCATTGAACACTACTAAGTTTTTTCTGCCTCAGTCAGAAATCTTAGAAAGATCAGAAGTCAGGTGTTCTACGGCATCCCTGCGGGAACTGTATACTTTCTGAAGGGTTACATAGTTGTCTCTTAAAAGATGACATGCAAAAGTGTAGGATGGTATCATCAGGATAGGAGTGGATACAGCAAGAAGTTTGGTTTAGAAGATCATTGATGTATGATAGGAAGAGAGTGGGGTGACAGGACAGAACTCAGAGGATCACCACTGTTAATAGATTTAAGAGAAGAACAGTGGCTGTCTACCACAGCAGCAATAGAATGGTCAGAGAGGAAACTTGAGATAAAGTTATAAAAAGAAGGATAGAAACTGTAGGAGGGTAGTTTTGAGATCAGAGCTTTGTGTTAAACCCTATCATAAGCTTTTGATATGTCTAATGCAACAGGAAAAGTTTCACCAAAATCTCTAAAGAGGATGACCAAGACTCAGTAAGGAGAGCCAGATCACCTGTAGAGTGGCCCTGACTGGCAATCAGATAGAAGATTGTGAAGTGACTTGTTTAAAAATTTTCTTATTGAGGATAGATTAAAAACTTTAGACAAGCAAGAGATTGAAACTATAGGACAGTAGTGTGAGGGATTAGAACGGTCATCTCTTTTAGGAACAGGATGAATATAGGCAAACTTTTAGCAAGAAGGAAAGGTAGAAGTCAGTAGACTAAGTTGAAGGATTTTTGGCCAGGCAAGGTGTAAGCACAGAGGCATGGTTTTTGAGAACAATGGGAGGGACCCCATCAGGTCCATAACCCTCTGAGGGTTTAGGCCAGTGAGGGCATTGAAAACATCATTATGAAGAATTTTGATTGAAATCATGAAATAGTCAGAGGGAGCGACAAGCTCAGAATTGTCTAAGGTAGAGTTATTAGCAAAGGTTTGAGAAAAGACTTCAACTTTAGAGACAGATGAGATGGCAGTGGTGCCATCAGGATGAAATAAAGAAGGGAAAAATGAAGAAGTAAAGTCATTAGTGATGTTTTTGGCCAGATGCCAGAATTCTTGCAGTGAGTTTGATTTTGGAAAATTTTGACATTTTTTTTTATTAATGAAGCAGTGTTTAGCAAGTTGAAGTAGAGTATTGGCATGATTGCGGGTAGAAATATGAAATGCATAAGATTCAGGTAATGGAAGGCTCACCTTTTGTGGGCAACCTCTCTATCATCTATAGCACGAGAACAGGCTGTGTTAAACCAAGGTTTGGACGGTTTAGGTTGAAAAAAAAAAAAGTGAGAAATGTACGCCTCCATGCCAGACACTGTCAACTCTGTTATGCAGTCAGCACACAGATATGGGTCTCTGACATGGAAACAGTAATTCCAAAGAAATTCAGCATAATACTTCCTCAGGTCCCCCCAACTTGCAGAGGGGAAATGCTAAAGGCTCTTCAACTTTAGGGGATAGAGAGGAGTGATTGGAGAAATAAGACAAGATACAGAAATCAGATTGTGATCAGGGAGCCCAAAGGAGAAGATAGGGTAACAGTCCTGGAGATATGCTCAACATTCTCGACCTTTTTCTTAACACTAATCCTGCTTATGTTGTTACCTTATCTTCTCTGTTGGGCTCCTCTGATCGCAATCTCATTTCTGTATCTTGTTCTATTTCTCCAATCCCTCCTCAGGATACCCGAAAGGCAGAGGCGTCTCTGGCATTTTGCCTCTGCCAGTTGGAGGGACCTGAGCAGGTATTATGGTGATTTCCCTGGAATGATTACTGTTTCCATGTCAGAGACCCATCTCTGTGTGCTGAACATATAACAGAGGTGATAGTGTCTGGCATGGAGGCGTACATTCCTCACTCTTTATTCTCAACTTAAACCTTCTAAACCTTGGATTAGCTCAGCCTGTTCTCGTGCTATACATGATAGAGAGGTTGCCCACAAAAGGTACTTAAGCCTTCCATCACCTGAATCTCATGCACTTTATATTTCTGCCCGGATTCATGCCAAATCTGTTCTTCAACTCGCCAAACACTCCTTCATAAATAGAAAATGTCAAAATCTTTGAAGCTCCAACTTTCCTCAAGACTCCTGGCATCTGGCCAAAAACATCTCCAATAACTTTACTTTTGTCATATTCCCCTCCTTTATTTCATCCTGATGGCATTACTGCCATCTCTTCTGTCTCTAAAGTTGAACTCTTCTCTCAGATATTTGCTAATGACTCTACCTTGGATGATTCTGGGCTTGTTCCTCCCACACCTCCTCCCTTTGACTTAGTAGTGTTCAATGCCTCAAGAAACTCAATTCCTCCATCTATCAACTCAACACAACCTTCCAGACAACTATTCCCTTTTCTTCAATGACACTCAACACAACTGTCACTCTCTTCTGCACTGAATATCCTTGGCCTATCCTTTACTAATAATATAAACTGGAAACATCACATCTCATTTCCTGCTAAAACACTTTCTATAAAGTTAGGTGTTCTGAGGCGTCTTTGCCAGTTTTTCTCACCTCCCCAACTGCTAACTCTATACAAGGGCCTTATCTGCTTGTGTATGGAGTACTTTTCACAAAGGTTGGGAGGGTTCCACTCACACAGTTTTATTAGATAGGGTAGAATCAAAAGCTTTTCATTTAATTAATTTTCCTCCTCTAACTGACTGCCTTCAGCCTCTTTCTCACCGCCGGAATATTGCTTCTCTTGCTATCTTTTATCACTATTTTCATGCTAACTGATCTTGCTAACTGCATGCCTCCCCTCCTCCTCCTACGGCCTTGTTGCACAAGGCTTTCTTCTTCTTCTCACCCCTATTATCTCCAATTCTCTAATGCAAGAGTTAACCAATATTCTCAATCATTCATATCTTTCTCTGGTAAACTATGAAACTCTCTATCTGTGTCTGTATTTCCAGCTTCCTATGACTTCACTTAATTCACGAGGGAGGTTTGAAGACATTTGTCCCTTTCCTTTGGCTAATTCTATCAGCTCTGTAAGGAGACTGGCAACTGATTGGGCTTGTTTTCTTTATATTTTTGTTGTCCTTGTCCAGTCCTCCTTTCTTACTTACAAGTAAATAAATAGATAAATAAAATAGGCAGAAGGATTAGAGATAAGGAAAAGGTCTAGAATGTTGGGTGCATCTCCAAGACAGTCAGGAAAACGAGTAGAGTGGTACATCAGTTGTTGTAAGTCATGGAGGATAACAAAGTTGAAGGCTAGTTCACTAGGATGGTCAGAGAAGGGAGAGGAAAGCCAAAGCCATTTAAGGTAGATACTGGAAGTGCATTCCAACCTGAGGACATTTATAGTCTTCTTCCCAGAAGGGAACTCCGAGGCTGGTTTTGGAGTCACTATTTTTTAATTCTAAGTGAAGGTTGTGTGTAAAGTGCATGCATGCAGTTTTGTGTGAAGGAGAAGAGTTGTCTTTAGAGGGTAGGCTGTGACTTCCTCTTGAGTTGTGAGACACAAAGAGAAACATTCAATGAATTAACTGCTAGCTTTAATGGTAAATTCACAGCACCCTCTTAGCTGATCCTTAAGACCAAAACTAGTGTAACTGACCTTGCTAGGAGTAAACTGTTGTTTTGGTAGGTGTTTACTGTTAACTAACTTTCCATGCATCTCTAATAAATGTACTATGTTAATCTAAATTACTGGATCTGTGTGTGCCATATCTTCTTTAATTCTTTGTAACTGTCTTTTTTAAGTGGTTCGCATTGCCTGAAGAGAGGGTAGCTGGTGGCTCAGAGGATACCAGTGGGCAGGAGTCAGCTATAACCATCTCAGATGTAGACTCTACCAACATTCACCTCCTGCAATCAGGCCATGTGAGGGACAGGCTGGCCAGGTTGGCAGCACGCCACTTCAAAAGGAGGAAAAAGGTGCTCACTCAAATACTCTACACCTGGTAAAACTGCCTTTGCTTCACTATCGTCTTGGTACATTTTACTCTAAGTGCAGAGCATGATTATGATTTACAAAGTTGGAAAATCAATTTTATATTGATTGAGAATAAACATGCATTTTGCTATAATCTCTTGAGTTAGAACTGCTAGGTATGCTTTATACATCCTTACAGCAGAAGAGTCAAAACTCCACAATGACTGAGAGGAGGCAGAATAAACAGTATGTTGTTTTGGAACCCTTGAAAAGACACCATGATGGCAAGGGAAACATGTCTTTGGATATAACAGCAACACACCAGTCTCCTGCCAGCCCATCTCACTTGAAGGTGAGAGCATGAGAAAGTGATATGAGAATTTTGGCATAGCCATAAGTGTCTTTATAGGAGTTTTTGACACATCTGGTTTATTTCACTGATTGGATCAGACACAGGGAAGGGGATAAGTGTGTTGTACTCTATTAAAAGCAAACAATCTTTGCTTTTTGACCCTGGTGCAGAGAATTACAGAGTAGTTTCCCTGTGAAGAAGGCAAGAATATTGCCACTATATTCCTTGACCATCATAAAAAAGAAAGAGCAAAGAAATTGAACATTTTATTAAATTTTGCATGTTTTCTTTATGTCAATGAGTCAGGATTATATACATTAAAGTAAAGCTGGGAAATTGGTGTTTTGTTGGTAGTTTTGCCCTTGTAATATCTTAGTTGCAGTAATTTTTCCCTAACAAATTAGTGTCTGGAGGAAATAGGACAAAACATAGTTTTTGCCTTTCATGTACATGTAATTAGTTTCATATTGATTTATTTACTGATTTAAAGGAAGGTGATGGCAACACTACTGATGTCACCTCAGCTCCTAGGAACACCAGCCACAGTTACCTTCACTCTCAGCCATCAGTATGTAAGACCTCTGCAAGCATACCATCTCATGACTCATCCTCCAGAACTAATGCTGCAGCAGCCCCTCAAATTCAGACTTCACAAACACAAACTAGTAATGTTCCAGAGTCTCAGCCTCAACTGCCACCCTGTCAAAGTGACTTGCCAGCCTCAAAGTCCTACATTAACATGTTGCCTCATGCAAACCTTTCAGCAAAAAACCTTACAGAACAATTGTCATTTTTGCTGCAGAGGTAAGTGCAATATGTGCAATATGTTTATATTCATAGATGAAGTCCTAAAGTGATATACTTTTTTTTTATTGACTGATGGATGTTTCATTAGCAATGTTAGTACAGTACATATGTATGCTTTAAATGAGACACTCTTTTCCACATGGACAAATCTGCAGAATTACAAATATATGAAGTTTACTGTACATGCAGTATCTATATTTAGTAAACTTGGTATCTTGTACATTGTAGAGTCTGCAAGTTAGAAGACAACAAAAGAACAACAGAAGCACTGATAGCAGAGGCTTCCCAAGTCACTCACTCACCAGTTGTCACTCAGAGCCTGGGTGATGCCGTGCAGCAGGCTAGACTTGTCCTTACAGCAGTGAGAGATGCTGTGCCACACCCTCAGCCTCTTGTACCTAACACTGGAATCACTGGTTTTGATTCTCTTCCTAAAAACACTGGCTTGTCCATAAAGGTTCCTGAAAGAGTTCCACCAAGGACTTCACCAGATGAAGTAGGAGGCAGCTTTTGTTCACAGGAAGTAGAGAAGGATGTAAATCCATTGGAAGGAAAATGGTTGACCGGAGAGAGTGTCATGGAGCAAGTGAGACGACAAAAAGAACAGTTTTGGCGTTCTCTTGCTGAGCAGGGCTTTGTGAGGCCACCAGAGACTTTACCTCGTGCTGGAGAGAAAAGCTGTAGTGACCAGTCAGTAAGCTTTAAAGAGCCCTACAAAAACACTTCAGAAGAAAAACTTAAGCAAACTTCACCAAAGAAAGCTGTATCAAGAACACATGTACATCAGCAGACTCAAACAAAGCCTCCAAAGCATTGTCAGTCTTCAAGTAAGAAGGACTCAAACTCAGGCTTTTCCAGTTACACTTCTTCCAACAACAAGATCCAGCCCAGCACCTCTGACAGCAAGATTAAATGTGATGCTCCTTCTGCTGATGGCAAGCAATCTTTCTCCATTGAGAGTCAGCTTCAACAGAATGTACCTGCTGAGAACACATCTTCAGGGGTGCCCAGCAGTACAGAGACCGAGTCACAAAGCTTTCCATCTTATGAAGGAGTCGCCAGCCCTCGTGAATAAGACTGTGAGCAGACCAGCAGATCTTGTTGCAGGAGATGAGTATATAGTGAACTTTTTTAATAATACAATACAAAATTATTTAAGCACAGGTAATTTTTTATTATTAAATGTTGATTTGAGTTGGTGGTTCTGAGGAAATATATTTGAAGAAAAGTGTGTCTGCATAATGTATACCATGAAAATTTTCCATATTTACAATATACTTACCCAACCAATAATATATGCTATGGAGTATGCACCTGTTTCTCTTTCCTCCTATGTATATATACTAAGCCAAGAAAAAGAAAAAAAGTTGTTGTATTAAGATTAGTGTGGAATATGTGATGGGAGGGAGGGACAGAAAAGGTGCTGTTTTATTATTTATTTTTTCTTTTTATTTTTTATTTAATATTTTTTAAGTCAAAATTGGGTGGATTTTACAATAATCTTTAATATGTTAAGGTTGTAACACTGCTTTACACTTTTCTGTTATTTGTTTATTTCTGGATCAAACTTTTTGTTGTATGTAAAGATATCTTGTATTTTTGAAGGTGTGTTTTATTCCTGTAAAGTCAAAATGGATGGATCTTTATTTGGTTGAGTGATGTTTAATGTTCCAGTATTTTTCAGTATTTAATTTGGATATTTCTTTAATACTACTGAGACTGGAGATGTTTTGATATTGTTAACATTAAAGTATTTACAAAATCATAATATATAAGGCATTGAAGCCTAGCTCCATTTTTTCTTTGGGTTAATTTTGAAATTATTTTGTTATATATTTGATACAAGTCCCTGCTGATGATGTTAATGTTGAAGTGATGACTCATCATGCCCCCGGGACTTGCTGTGCTCCAGCATCCACTTCATCAATACTGTTACTCCTGAGCATTAAGTAAGTATAGTTTATTGCCATTTTTAAGGAATACAGGCAGATTTACAGTCAATAAATATGTCTGTCGAGTCGAAACTCCTAAGACAGACAGTTTTAATTAAAAATTATGTACAGTGAGAGCAGAAAAATAGTTTTACAAAATATCTAGCCTAGTTAGGGAGTAATTTTATTTCATTGTTAAGTTAAGTTGCATACAATGTGCTGTCACCAAGGTAGAAACCTAAAACATTCTATAGTCTGATTGAGACACCATATATACAAGCATTCAATAAAAAGATATGAACAGAAAAGAAAAAAGTAATGATAAACGAATACACAACACAAAGTATAGGTACAAGTTTATGGTAAAATTTGTTCAATCAAAATGTGTCTTTATTTTGTTTTTATATGCTTGTATGTTGAAATTACCAAGAAATTTGATCTCATTTGGCAGGTTGTTATACAAGTTCGGGTCATTACATATGACGCTATTCTTATACCATAGGAGGAAGTACATATTTGATTGATCTATTCTGAAAGAGAACATATTTAGTCTGAGATACTGAGCTTTAATTCATTAGATTGTAACCATGATTTAATGATGTTTATTTCAGATATTATATTTGAATGTAAGGAATTTAAGTCTTATCATTTATCAGAAGGGTTGTATCATCAGCATATATTACACAGTCAAATTTTGTACTTGAATTTACAATATCGTTGATATATATAGGAAAAAGTAGAGGAGCTAGAATAGACCCCTGTGGCACTCCTTTACATACAGGTATAAAAGAGGAATAATTTTGATTACAGTAAATACATTGATACCTGTTACTCAAATAGCTCTTGAATAGTTTTAATGGTGAACCCCTAATGCTAATATTTTTTAATTTACTAAATAATATTTCATGGTCTAATGTGTCAAAAGCTTTAGATAGGTCCATGAAAATTGCCACAACATACAGTTTTTCCTCTAGACATTGATATACATTGTTAGCAAATTGTAGTATCGCTGACTCGGTGGAATCGTGACTTCTAAATCCATGCTGTTGCTTAACTATAAGGTCATTTTTCTCAAGCATGTAGATATGAGCATATGTGTGACTTTCTTACACACAGGATTAATTTACTACAGTGTTGTCACCGAGAGACTGGTAGCAATCCATGAAGAAGGATATGCTGGGCAGAAACTGAAGTTTATTTCCTAGTATATGTGAAATAGATACAACAGCACTGAGTCCCACACTTTCTCTGCTCTTGCTACTCTTCTCATTAATTATTTGACTCTTCCTACTTTCACACTGACTTCCAGAGTCTAATTCCTACTTAATATTGACTTGTGTTGGCTCAGTACTTCCTTTTATAGAAAATCTATTACATCTAGATAATTATGTTATATTACAGAATCTTGATCCTTGATCATCTTTGTCTCATAACATAGGAGCCACAGTTCTACAATACACAATATGAGATTAATCCATGCTGGAACAATGTTAGACTAGGCTCACGCCCACCTGTTGCAGAGAGCAAGCTTCATCCCTCCCAGCAGGTGATGTAATTCTTGTGTAGTGTTCCTGAAACCTTTCCATGGCCTTTCCAGCATAACAATATTTAGTGTAATTTCTAGTGTTTTATGCATGTGTTTCTAAGCTCAGGTGTGTTGATAGTAGTAGTTGGAGGGGAAAAAATTATATAGATTAGGAGCAAGAAGAAAGAAGAAATGGAGGAAAAGGAGACAACCTTTAGTAAGTGTCCTCTTCCATTCTGGCAATCTTTGTGTTTGATTTTTTTTTTTTTAATGTGTTTATTAGTGTTGCAGGATGTTTTGAGAGTGTTTTGAGGATAGATTGGCTACTGTAAATGTTTTTTCGTACTTTTTTTCTTCAGTGTGTTAGATATCTTTATACGAGAAATGGCCGGTAGGGCGTGGCAAGCAGATCCAACCAGCGTCGCCATTATCACCGTCTACTTTTTTCTCCAACCCCGCTCAATCTACGTAACCTCTGCCTTCCTTTCTTTATGTTTTTATGTAAATTGATGTATTTTTAAGGTTATTTCTGGAATTACTATAACTAATTTGTTCCACACCACCACAGAGGTAAAAATCAAAGGGTATTTTATCTGTTCAAGTTTCGTTTCTCCCAGTTGTAAACGTGGTATATGAGCGTGGGAGGACGAAATTGCAGCTTCCTTCACCACACCGTCAGTAGAGAAATTTTTGGCGTTGCAGACAAGTACGTTCTCGCTTTGAATCATTGTTCTGCTTCAAGCTCGCCATATGGCCAACTTTATAGCCAAGCTAAGGCAGTTATTTACAACGTCAATAGATGTCAATAGACATTTCTTAGAAAAAGGCATTTCTTACTACGGCGAGTATATTTATGCATTTTGATTGTGCTGTGTGGTGTTGTAAGTATCTGGATGTATGTAAGAGCATATAGTATAGTGTTTTGAGTGAGGAAGTTTGGCTTGGAAGGGTCAATCGTTTGGGTGTATTTTGTAGTGTGGAGGTGGTTTTCATGTATATTGAGAGAGAGAGAGAGAGAGAGAGAGAGAGCTCATCCCTGTACAAAAATTAAGCTGGAACCAAAATATAAAATTATCGATTATCATTAGTTTAGAACCAAAAGTATGGCGATACCGATTAATTGATAACTTGGAAACATGCTATCGAATAATCGATAACCTAATATTGTTATCGCGCTAAGTTAAAAAGATAATTTATCGCAATAATTCCCACTTATGCTGTTGGTCCTATGGCCACGACAGCTTACTCTGACTATAGTCTATGAAAGATTATTCTTTACGGTGGCTTAACACCTATGCATTTGTTATAAAAAAAAATCACACTTTATACTCACGTTAAGCTATGCTGATGGAAACT
Source organism: Portunus trituberculatus (assembly GCF_017591435.1). Classification (NCBI taxonomy): domain Eukaryota; kingdom Metazoa; phylum Arthropoda; class Malacostraca; order Decapoda; family Portunidae; genus Portunus; species Portunus trituberculatus. Next base: position 20,998,796 of record NC_059304.1, read on the forward strand.
TACAACGGACATACGCCAGGGAAATTTCTTATTAGTAATTTAGTCTTACCACTTACACCACCATCACCGCCAAGGATTCCTTGATCATCACCACCACTGTTGGCGACCGCAAGTCTTTTTCCTTTCTCACAGTAACATACGGGGTTTGAAAAGGCCGCTACTGATGTACGACATGAGTAGCACGGTGGTGTTTATCCTTACCATTTCTTAAATTCCCCAAGCTGTTCCCTTGGGGATAACATATCTGCAATACCTAAGGATTTGTATGTTACGAGAATGTTTTATTTCCTATACTTCCATTCTCTCTGATATGGTATGAAATTTGTAATTTGTAAATATATTGATAGGTGGTACCTCCGTGGCTTCTACCTTGAGATAAATCCGGGCTAGAGAGACACAGGCACTGGCAGTGGCACTGAGGCAAGAGTAGGACGACAGCGGTGCCCGCCCTCGTCTGTCCGTGGTGTCTGTGGCAGACCAAAAGTAAGCTGAATTGAGGTTTTACAATCAAGTGCAATACATAACATCGTGTAGCCAACCTAACATGTCAGTAAGTGGGCGTGGAGTGCAACGGAAAAGTTGGCATCTTCCTCAGTCTGTGCTGGCACAAAAAGAGGCATAGGAGGCCCTTGCCACACTGGTGAGGAGGCAGCCGTGGCCACGTCAGTACGCTGTGATAGACTGAGTGGAGGTGTAATAGAGGGGTTGTTACGCTTCCACTTTACGGATGCTGGTATGTCAGTTTTGAAGAAAGAAATGCAGATACTCCAACAATGACACCTGCCCTACGGAGATGTGTATTTTATTTTATTTTCCTCGATTACCTAGAATTTATTTTTCAACCCTGGGGCCAGTGTTTCCACTTCGTCATGGAATGATGTGTTTAGCTGTCAGCACGTAATATTTATGGTATTTGTCCAGAATGAATAAAAAAATTCCATAGATTTCTTGAAAAAAGTTGCTAGATATACAGATTTTTGTAAGTGGAGACATCTTCATGTTATATGAATATACACACATTAATGCATTCTAACGAAACCTAACCTAAACGAACACCTAACCTAACTTAAAGCAGGCATTTTCGTGTTCTGTGCAAAACTTGTAATGTTTACTGTCGGTCCTCCTCGGTAGCGCATGACACACTGCATGTTGTAGTTACTCACGGTATTTTTTTTTTTTTTTTTTTTTTTTTTTCTTTCTTCTAAGCTGAGCTGTTATTGATTCATAGTGATGCTTTTGAAAATCAATGCATTATGCTAAGAACAGAGTTACATTAGGTTTAAGTTAGGTTAGTTTTATGATTAGATTAGGTTAGATAAAGTTTGTTGTGGTTTAATTGGTCAGAAACACCAAAATAGATGAAAAAAATAATTCCTTATAAAGTCTAAGGATACAAATTGCCACATTTAACAAAGGGCCTCTTAAATGTTTATCAAAGTTATTTATTAGCATTAAAACTAAATAAGTTATTTGTGAGGGAAAGTGTATAGAAGAAAAGTCTCATTGAATGATGTCTGCTTTCCAGTGGTGCACTTCCTTTTTCATGTCAGTGAGACTGATGGATTTTCTCTTGTAATATCCTAACTTATACTTATGTGATGTATCTCATTGTCTCAAACTCTTTATATTTATTTTGAACCCCACATAGTATATGTGTCACAATTGTTTATACATAATGCTGTCAATAATTTTTTAAGAATTGTTGGCTTTCTTTCGGTGCTTTCATACTTACTGATCAAATTAGGTTAGGCTGAGTAAGTTAAGTTTAATATGGTTAGGATTAGTTAGAAGGATACTCAAAATCAAGATCAACGACACGGCACCCATCACAAAAATGAGAAAAACCTGAATGAGACTTCTTCCAGAGGCCTGAACAGCTTGCCAGAATCTAACCATGTACCCTGCCTGCCACCAGCACCTGGGTATTAGTGGCTGTGGCACCATATATCACCAAATCCCCATCAAGAACAAGATGAATGAGATTCTGGTAGAAGGAGGAGTGATGATGTGCTAGGAACCATGTCTGCAATTGATTATATGCTGGTGAATGGGAGAATACATGAGATGTGGATTACATGTAGATTGATGAGGATGAAAAGACTGACTTTGTTCTCAGTAGGTTGTATGGAAGAGAAATGCAAAGGAATGCAAGGGCTAAGAGGAGAAAATGGAGGGAGGTAGGATGGGAGAATTTCCAGGTAGACTTGAGTGAGAGAAGCTGGGAGGATGAAAGGTTGTATGGTGTGAATGAATTGGATGATAAATTTGTAGAGATAGTGAGGAAAGTAACAACCAGCCAGATAGTAGTACTATGAAAGCTAGAATGTGTACATGTAAGACATGGTGGAATGACAAAATAGGGATGCTAGGAAAGAGAAAAAGTGTCTGAATAGGATGTGCAGACAGTTGAGAAAGAGGAAGCATGAGGTTGACGAGACAGAAAGCGAGTACATACCAGAATACACAGACAACATTATGTAAGTCAGACAGCTCATGAGAGGTCCCACTTCTTTTAGTCATAGATGATTTCTTCTCTTGCTTTCCTCCCCACACTGTCTCCATCTCTTCTTTAATTTTTCTATCTGTCTTCTTTCACCTACCTTCAACTTGGATTATCTTATGGATACATGGCTCTCTCCCACCCCACCTGACATTCTATACTTCCTTGTCACTTATTACATACATGCACAGTGAATAAAATGCAAAAAATCCAACTATTTATTGTTTTCAGATAAGACTATGGGGAACTACAAATCCAGATCTAGGTCAACATGTTCTCAGGAGCTTCACAAGAAAATCCTGCAGAATTATGAAAATCTGGAGTACAAGATCCAGGAAGACTTGAATGTGGAACTTGAGAATCTTACTGAGATTCAACAAGTCTGCAGGTATGTGCATTTTATGAGTAATGTAACCTGGCTTACTCTTGCAGGATATCTCCTGTTGTCTGTACACAGAAATATTTCATCCAGTCAACCCATCTGTTAACCATCAGATCAGTGCAAATACAGGTTTTTGCTAATTTATGCCATTTTTCACTTTTTTAATTAATTAATTTATTTATTTATTTTCTTTTTTTATTTATTTATTTTATTTTATTTTATTTATTTATTTTATTTATTTATTTATTTTTTTTTTTTGTGTGTGTAAATCATTTTTTTCTATCATAATATGCCAACACTTGAAGGAGATATTAGTGTTTGGAATTGTATTCAAAAGTACTATGGGGAGTGAATCTTGTTTCTGCTTAAGTATATGTTGGGTATCATTCATTTAGATCATGTAAATATTAGTGAGAAAACTTTTTGTAATTGTTTTATATAATCCATGTATATGTGTGTGTGTGTGTGTGTGTGTGTGTGTGTGTGTGTGTGTGTGTGTGTGTGTGTGTGTCCACATTTTATTATTCAGCAATGGAACTGCAGATCAACTGGCAAAACTTTTGAATTCTGAGACTGTTGGTGAACGCTTAGACAATGGCATGACACTTCTTCACCTGTGTTGCCTAGCAGCTGTCAGTGTGAAGAGTGATACAGTCAAAGAGTTGGACTACAATGACACTGAGGGAAAGAGTAATGTTTCTTATAATACAAGTGTCCTTCAACTTATGAGATCCCCAAGAGAAAAGGGTGATCATGAAGACAAGACCCAAGAACATGTGAATGAGCTGAGTATAAAACATACTAGAAGTAAAGAAGCAAGAGAAGCAAAAGAGCAGATTCGTCTTCTTCTCAAGAAAGGAGCTGATCCAGCCATTATCAGCAAAAATGGCTTTTCACCACTTCACATTGTATCATACAAGGTTATAAACAACACCATGAGTGGCTTGGTTGCCTGCTTGGAGTGGTATCATCTTAATCTACTGAAGGATGCATGAATGGTGTGTATTATTCAACAATATTTTATTTCTGTCTCCTGTACTGTATTTCCTGCAGTCACTAACATGTAGTCCATATAATCAAGCCTTCTCTTTTGTTTGACTTAAATACTCATGTCATAGAAACATTCTCTTTTTATAATTCATATGTAGAATTGTTTGTGACTGATTTTTTATATCTATTTACATTTCCTTCTGAAATTAATTGTAATTTCCTTATATATATATATATATATATATATATATATATATATATATATATATATATATATATATATATATATATATATATATATATATATAATTTTACCTTGCATTTCTTGTTTGATTACAAATTGCCAGGCATGAAGGTTGATGTTGCTTATTTGATTCTCAATATCTCATACAATATAGGTTTTCTACAATTTTAGTAACATACATCATGATTGCAAATTAAGTATTTTACAGAAGTTTAACCCACCTTGTGCTGTCAGAATATACTGTCGGGAATACATTATTGTTTCCTTAGCTTTTTGAAGACAGAAGTGTGAGAATAATAGCAACACGTGTGTATTGTGTGAGGTGGTTTGTATAGTGTGTAGAAATTAACAAGATGATTTATAAAATATATATACTTATTTCAAAATAGTAATACTTCCTGGTAGCTATTACATGTACATTTTGATAAATGTTTCATATAATCTGCCTATTTTTTAAAGTTATAAGATAGGATATTAGGTACAGTACAATTCCAGATAATGAAATTACAGTGTGATATATGAATAAGACAAACTATAAAATAAATTTCTATTAGTGTGAACTGTTAACTTAGATTTATTAAATATAGTGAGAATCCAAATTAGGTACTTATGTAGTTGATATTAGCATAGCATAGTTCTGTAGGTGGCACCATTTATCTGCCTTGTGACAGATTTAGTATGTATGTTACAATTATATAAACGAAAAATTGGTAGTGAAAGTGAAGAAATGTGATGATTATGGAATGAAGTTTAGGTTACTTGTGCTGCTTTTCCATGAATTGGACGATGTTGCCGTAAGGGGAAGGTACCCATGTTAAATAAATTAAATGTCTGATTACTGCTGGAGAGAAATGGATAGTGTGAGATTGAGAAGACTAAAATCTTTAAAGATTTTTCATGTAATATTCATGGATTGGACATCAAAATAAAGAGAATGACAGGTTTTATTGTTAAGCCATATCACCATGTTTTCTTGGCAAAAATTACAGGTGACTCATGCAGGATGTATGATGATCTAGACTTAAGTAGCAAGAAACAGATGTATCAGGTAGCACATACTGGAAAAGGAGTTCATTTGTTTGTTTAGAGAAGTGAATGTTATATGGTTACCCAATGTTAAAAGAGATCTTACTTTGACAGGGAGATGTGGAGATTGTTAGGCTTTTCTTGGAGAATTGCAGCCACCTGGACCACACTGGTGCTGGGAGCCTGACTGCTCTACACCTGTCATGCCTTAGTGGCCAGCTGGAAGTGACACAAGCCCTGGCACAGCGGGGAGCCAACATTGAGGCACGAGATGCTGTCTCATATTCCCCCCTGCATATTGCCTGCCTCTATGGGAATGAGACTGTAAGAACCCATAAATAGTTTATGCATGGTGGTTGTATGATGGTCATGCAGTGTATTTATGACTAGAATGTGATTAGGAAGAAGAAATGCTGCTTAAAGTACATATGCTGTAATGATGAGAATGAAGGATGTTTTACAGGTGGTGGAGTATTTGCTGTCTCGGGGAGTTGATGTGAACATTTCGGGATCTGTGGGTGACCGGCCCCTTCATCTGGCAGCTGACCGTGGGGATTACAAGGTGGTGCAACTGTTGCTCAGGAAGGGTGCCCGAGGTCAGTGGCTGTGAGGCACTGGGGTTGCTTGTAAATTGCCAGAAATCAAATTGATGATAGGAAGTATTATTATTATTTTTTATTTATTTATTTATTTTTTTTTTTTTATTTATTTTATTTTATTTTATTTATTTATTTATTTTTTATTTATTTTTTTTTTTATTATTATTATTATTATTCTCTTCTCCAGTAGCTAATCCTACTTTTCACTGAAGTGCATACCTCTCAACAGTAAGGTTGCAAGATGAAGAAGGGAACACAGCCCTACACTGCTGTGTGAGAAATGGCTACTTGAACATTCTGAATCTCCTCCTCCACCCCCAGTACCGCAATGATGCTCACATTCCTAACGTTTATCTCGACACACCACTGCACGTGTGAGCATTAACTTGTGTTTGGTTGGTAGGATAGTGAGTGCCTTATGTAACTGAATCAATTTCAAAAAAAGAAGATGGAAAGTGAATGGAAATGTACATAATTTTATACAGGCAACCCCTGCTTAACGAAGGGGTTACGTTCCTAAAAAACCCTTCGTTAAGCGAACCAATTATAACAAGTTTAACCCCTGACTTGAGCTTCCATTGAGAGTAAACAAAGCGAGAGTGCATCATAGTACAGTGAAAGGTTTAATGAAAGTAAAAATTATGAAGTTAAACATTTAAGAAGTTTAATTTAAGACTAAGTCATTATCATGTACACTAATGTATGTATGTAAGTAACTTTATAATATTGATGATCTTAAATTTATAAAGGGAGGGAGAGTGGAGCAGGCAATACGCTAGCTGGCAACCTGTGGAATGTAAACAAAGGGCGCATCGTTATACCGCATACAAAACTTATGTACCACATTTCCACAAGGCTTTCCATTTTATCCATTGCAGAGTCACGAGTTCAGGTGGTTCTTTTAGCTTGCAAGGAAGATATGATCTCACCAGCCTTCTTAACCCCTTCGCGCCGGATGTTAAAAAAGCCCGCCTGTATGATATACGGGTGGTAGTGCCGCGCGCCCGAGCTGGAAACTCGTGCAAGCTTGTCATACTTGTCGTCTTTGTGTATTATGCTGCTATTTTTTAGTCACTATATCGCCTTCGAAGAGGAAAGTGGACGCTTCTCTCTTTGGAGAAAGAGAGAGAGAGAGAGAGAGTGTGACATTTGCTAATATTTTAGACACAAGCGGGACGCATATAGCTTATCTTCGAGAGGAAGAGGGGAGGGAGGGAAGGAGAGGAAATGAAGGGAGGAGAGAGAGAGAGAGAGAGAGAGAGAGAGATTAGAAAATTTGTTGTTTTTGTATTTGTGTGTGTGTGTGTGTGTGTGTGTGTGTGTGTGTGTGTGTGTGTGTGTGTGTTTTCACGAATGTTACAAGGCGGGACGCATGTAACTTATCTTTCGAGAGGGAGAGGGGGAGGAAGGGAAGGGAGATGGGGAGGGAGGAAAGGGAAATGGGGCGGGAGGGAATGGAGAGAGAGAGAGATGGGAAGAGTCTATGCCATTGGGTAATTTTAGACACAAGGCAGGACGCATGTAGCTTATCTTTAGTGATTGGTGGAGACAAGGATGGTGGGAGGAGCACTAGGATTTCAAGGACAGCATACAGCGTTTGTAGTTGATATCCAACACACTATACGGGACAACTGAACTGAAAAAAACTCAGAAAAGAAATATGACGTCTATGTAGGCGTCATCGTATTTGCTACTGGGGCTTCATGACGCCTACATAGGCGTCACCGTATTGAAGGGGTTAATAGAGTCTGCTGACTTGAAAATGGTAGACAATAGATAGAGTCAAGCCATGATGGGAAGCATTGCTATTAGTTTTCTCGCCTCTCGTGTCTGTGAATAATATCCAGCTTCACTTCGAGAGTAATAGACTTCCTGGTCTTCTTAGCAACGTTAGGCGACATTGCAGGGTGTTTTGGTGGCATGTAGAGCGAGGGAAGACGAGCTGCTGCTGATGCTGTTATTGTTTTGAACTAGGAGAGTATGTGGTGCGCATTTTGTCCACGAGAGGCGCTAGTGTATTCAAAGGCATGTCGGCTTGGAAAAAATTACCTGGATAAAATTTTGTTAAAGCGAGTTTGGTGTTCGTTAAACGAGCAGATGGTAGTAAAGGGAAACCTTCGTTGTAGCAAAATTTTGTTGTGTGAACCTTCGTTAAGCGGGGATTGCCTGTACTTGCTTCTAGTTTCGCTATTTGGATAAGGCAATAAAACTGTTCATCAGATTAGTTCAGCTTTCAGGTACATGTATTTCTTTCAGTTTCTTATTCTCTGAATAACATATTACATGCTTAATCTCTGTTTTCCTAAACTTGCTATCAGAGTAACTTTGGCAAATTACTTTTCTCAATTTGATTATTATAGTCCCTTGCCTTTTCACCTTTCTGATGCAATAATCAATGAACATTACATTTTAGGGCTTGTTATGAAGGGTGGTTTGAATGCTCCAAGACCCTTCTGACCTATGGAGGCTCAGGTCTCCTTCTAAAAGAGAACCTGTGGGGAGAGACACCCCTTCATGCAGCCTGCACTGGAGGATATTGCATTGACTTAGTGGATTTCCTCTTGAGTCAGAATTCCACTTCTGTTAACTATCAGGTAAGCAAGACACTGCTGTTGATGGAGGTGCTGATTATGCTTTACCTGTTTGTGTTTTTGGAAGAAGTGCCAAATATGTGATGTATTAGGAGTGGTAAGTGGTACTGTATGAATAGTATTGGTGAGCATTTGTGTTAGTGAAGGTGATGATTTCATTTCCATCATTATTTAATTTTGCATGGTTTGACCTGCTGCTTATTTTATTTTTGTGTTTTTATTTCAGATACTTTAGCTCATTGTCTGTATCTTTTAACTGATACTTTTATTTTTTGAATGCAGAGTCCTGATGGGCACACACCGCTGCATTCTGCTGCTTTCCACGGACACCTCAAGATAGTCCAATTGTTGCTCAGCCATGGGGCAGATATCAATCTTACTGCCCGAGACTGTTATGTGCCGTTTGACAAAAAAGTGAGTCAAGCAGAATACTACCACTTTGATGTGAAAATACTTTGAGAAATAAAGCAGTGTAAGCAAAAATACACTGTTGTCTGTTGATTTCAATTTGTTCTAATATATGCATAACCACTCTTCATAGTCTTGAGCTTTTTTTTTCCCTTTATCTCTTCTTCCTTCCCTCCACTATTACACCATATACTGTGATGCTTGATAAAGAAGTACAGGCCTCCTAAAGATGGATGAGCCTTAGCAGTATAGCCTATGTATACATCACCAGCAGGAAGAGCAGACACCTCTGATGTGGGCATATGACCGAGGGCACGACAGTATAGCTAACATTCTCAAACACTTCCGTCGGCCGGGCATGTGTGATGAGTACGCCAGAGGAGAGTATCTGTCTCCCCTTGACACCTCCTATTTCCCTATCCCATCGCCCATTGGAAAACTGCGCACTATGATACAAGGTACAGTTTTGCCTCTAGTGTCGTTATCATCATCAGCTTCTTCTCTTTATTGTCTTATTGTGATGTGGTGATCAAATATCAAATGGACCATTAGCTAGTCTCTCTCTCTCTCTCTCTCTCTCTCTCTCTCTCTCTCTCTCTCTCTCTCTCTCTCTCTCTCTCTCTCTCTCTCTCTCTCTCTCTCTCTCTTAAATTCACACTGTATGAAGATGGGTTCTCTCCTAACCTGAACTTTAATTTGATGTTTGGCACTGTTTGTTTGTGTCATTTATTCACCTATGGTTGTATGTATGCTGGTCATCCAGCCAACCATTCCTCTACAGAAAGAGCTCAGAGCTCATAGCGATTGATCTTTGGGTAGAATTGAAGACACTGACACGCCACATACCAGGACTGTGAGGCCACAACTCCTTGGGTTACAGGTTGTACCTATTTGCTATTAGATGAATAAGGACTACACATTGAGGCTTGCCCATTTGCCTCGCTGTGCTTGAGACCTGATCGTGGCCCTTCTCGGTTGTGAGCTGAGCGAGTTAACCACTACTATATAGTATTTACCTAGTTGTATGTTACAGGGTTTGAGCAGGGCTCATAGTGACCTGTCTCCTTATCTACATTTGTAACTTTTCCTTAAATTTTGCACATTTTCTGCTATTACAATCTCATCACTTAATTCATTCCAGATGTTCACTGCCCTATGTGAAAAACTTAACTTCTTAGTGTTCCTCAGGCACTGACTTTTCATGGTCTTTTTGGAATTAGGACTACTGTATAGTGTGTGTGTGTGTAGCTGCCTGTCTCAGCTGCCTTTATAGGGATGTAGGCTTGGTATGTAATTATAATTATGTATTATATCTCTCCATAAATTACAGTAAAGAAGATAAAGGCTGTGTACATATAAAATCTTTGTATATGTTTAAGAATAGATGAAATATATGTACGTACATCATCAAATTATAATAATATAATATTTTATATTACTTTGTTTTGCAGAAAAAATTGATGTACTTCATTTGAGAACATTGATACCACCTCACCAACACCTCAGCCTGTCAGAGATAGAAAATTTGGAAAACATAGATTCAGGTTCTTTTGGTAAAGTCTACAAAGTAAGTTTGCCATTGTAATCTGCCTGTATGAGATGTGAAATGTTAGTGATATAGAGTCTGCTTGAGGATATGATATCAGAAACAGGAAAAAAAAAATTTGCAGATTGTGTGTGATGTATCTGATGACTTTTCTGAATTGACAGGGAAGATTCAATGATAAGATTGTGGCTGTCAAGAGGTACCGTGCCAACATGACCTATGGGAAGAGTGATGTGGAGATGTTTTGTAGAGAAGTCTCAGTTCACGGGTCTCTGGACTCTCCCTTTATTGTTAAGTTTGTTGGAGCATGTTTACAAGATCCCAGTGTGAGTATTGGCATGTTTCTATGTAAAGGTTCTAGTTCATTCAGGTATTTTTGCTCATGAGGCTTTTTGTTTGGTTATTCTTGCTAAATCTTTTTAATTGTCTTTTAAGTCCTGCTGTATACAAAAATTGTAGATATCAGAGGAAGAAAAGAAGGATACCCCTGTACAAAAATTTTAGTTGTATTCCACGGGGATAAGATTGCCAACAGGTGTTTCCAGCACTGTGTCTGTTCTTTCAGTCCTTATTGTCAAGCTAGGGAAAATATATCTTGTTGCTGTTGTGGGCATTTTGTCTAACAGAGGTGTTGTTGATCATTTGTTTTATTGTTCCTTCTGTTCAGGGCTGATTTGGCACTTCCTTGAATGGATTGTACATGTATACTTTGTTTTATTGACTCAGTGTGGAAAGAAGTGCATAATGATATTCAGGAAATGTGTAAAACTTTGAACTAGAAAATTCATAGAAATATTTTGTTTCTCACATCATGAAGTTATTTTTTGATATAGTATTTATCTCAAATAGTCATTTACATTGACAATACATATTGCATTATTGAAGGTTGAAGATTATTGTAAACAAATTGTACTGCATTGCAGCAATTTGCAATAGTGACGGAATATATTCCCGGCGGCTCCCTCTTCAGCACCTTACATGAGCAGAAAAGGTCCATTGACACACTGACAAGGTTCAACATTGCAACTGATGTGGCGAGGGGCATGCACTACCTGCACACCCTACCACAGCCCATCATACACAGGGATCTCAACTCACACAACATTCTCTTAAGCAATGATGTACGTATATGGTGCTGCTAGGATGCACAATGAAACAATTTCTTATCAAAAGGTATAAAATTAATGCAAGTTCAGATATGTACATAACTGAAAAGTATGTATGTAATTTAAATGTTTTTTTTTTTTTTCATAGATTTATAAAGTCATTTAATCAAATGTGTATGAATTCATTATTAGTCTAATAAGGTATGTACAAGCATATATTGTGAGCTGTAAGCTGCATTTACCATGTCTGTACATTGCTACTATGATTTTATGTTGATGTATAAAATGTTTCGCTTTTAGTGCCGTGCTCGTGTTGCTGATTTTGGAGAATCAAGGTTTGTGCGGAACATCTTTGAGGAGAACATGACAAAGCAGCCAGGCAACTTGAGATGGATGGCTCCTGAAGTCTTTACACAGGTTAGTTACTTTTATTTGTCATACGATGAGATAAATGATGAGATTGTCGTCATCATTTTGGAAAGCTTCATTTGTGTTTGCATATATCTGTCATGTTCAACTAATAACACTGCCAGGCTGCATGGTTGTCATTGACTCCCATCACAGACCTCGGTCCTTGAAGTGATTCTAAACATTCAATCGACTGCATTATAATCTGTTTAATTTCAGGTATTTTCTGCATCCTGTCAGTGTGCCCAAATCATCTTGGTTTTCCTGATATTGTTTTTTACCTTTCACATCTCTCTTCAATTCAGAAATTACTAGCATGTTGTAATGGTCCTTTCAAAGTCTGCTTATATGTACACCTTTACTTCATTATTCCTCACACATTTTTCATTTTCTTTATTTTCACTTATATTTGTTTAACTAAGAATGAATGTTAAGTGGCTATAGAAGTTAGTGAAAGAGAGAGCATCATTTATTCCTTTCCTCTCTCTTAAGTGTGTACAACATGTACTGACTAACTGTGAGGCTCTTTCTTGTCAGGCTGTGAGAGGAAATTTCCATATCTCACCATAAAGAAAGCAAATCCTTTTAAACTTTCTTCTTTTTTTTAATGAATATTTTTTGACAACCATCTCCCACCTACATTATCATTGACTGAGTGTGAGTGGTGACCATTTGAATAGGTATTTAAATGGTAGTTCAACGTGCATAAGGAATTATTGTGTGTGCATTGTGAAGTACTTAGACCTATGGATGCTATGGAATGATTTTTGCATTTTTCATTATTTTTGAAATTTTCAGTCAGTATCCTTAAGGCCTCTCTGTGAGATGAAAAAATGAGCTGAGACAAAGTGAGTTATTGGTATTTCAATGCATCTTTTCTCCTCACTCATTGCTATAACAAAACTTACTAGTACAGTAATACATCGAGATACGAACGCCCCAACATACTATTTTTTTTATATATGATGAAAAGTTTCATATAATTTACGCCTCGAAATACGAAGATATTTTTAAGATACAAATAGCCATCGGTAGGTGGCACAGCGATCGCTTGACTACCCACGTCCACCCAAATATTCAGCCCGCATTGTGTATCGTTGTTCATCCTTTGTGCATGTAGTATGTGTCTGTGCTCCTCGGCAGTGTGTATCTTTTCTTAAGTTTTATGAACTCAAGATCATGGGTCCCAAAAGTAAAAATAAGGAGGCTGAAAAAAAGAAACTTAAGAAGAGTCTCACAATGGATATGAAACATGAGATACTTGCAAAATATGAACATGTCGTATCTGTGACTTGGCCCTGTGTGCTAACGATAGTGGTGACTGTAAAGTCAAACCATTGTTGGTGTATCATTCTGAGAATCCCATGGCCTTTAAAGCACATAAAGTGTGAAAAGAGAAACTCCAGATCATGTAGTAGCATGCCAATACTAAGGCATGGGTAATTCACCAATTCCTCCTCCAAACTACATATATGAAATTCTGTCACAGCGTCAGTAAGTAGGAATGCATGTTTAACCCCCTAAAACTCAGGCAAGTTGGGAGTTTTCGCTGGCGCTAACTCTGCAGGTTTGGTGAGAAACACACAAAATAGCCTGTATTCACATACTGATTACACTTGAAAATTCAATAAACGAGTGAGTACAAATGGTGTTCTGTCCACAAGCAACTCCTCCTCTTTATAATGCAAAAAACCAGAAGTCTCTAGATGCTATGGTTACCAAAATATCACAGGTTGAATGAGGTGGTATCATCAGTGTACGTGGCCTTGCGTCCGATTGGGTTCAGTGGCCTTGACTAGAGGGATAGAAGACGGGCCCCTTGTATCCTCTCTCTCTCTCTCTCTCTCTCTCTCTCTCTCTCTCTCTCTCTCTCTCTCTCTCTCTCTCTCTCTCTCTCTCTCTCTCTCTCTCTCTCTCTCTCTCTCTCTCTCTCTCTCTCTCTCTCTCTCTCTCTCTCTCTCTCTCTCTCTCTCTCTCTCTCTCTCTCTCTCTCTCTCTCTCTCTCTCTCTCTCTCTCTCATTCAAAAGCTGTCTCCCCACAACATGACGAGAGACCCAAGGTGTAGAAGTAAGGCGCGCGGGAGAGGTGGCAGAATCAGACACAGTGAAATCACTGTCACTCCCACCATCCATCATGGGAGTTGGTGACACAGTGACGTATAGCATATGTTTACTCCTGATGAGTGTTGCCAGCTCACAAGCAAAAAAAAAGGGGAAGAAAATAGCCAAAATATATCCCAAAAATGCCTAAACGTCTATTGACGTGCCCCGAGTCTTGCGTGATGAATGTCTATCGACGTGTCCTAAGTTTTACTGGTTAAGTTGTTATTTTTGGGCAATATAGTACATTTATATCATGCATACAATAAAAATTTTATTTATCTTATATTAAATCTATATTTGGTTGGTATTTAAAGCATGTTAATTTTTTGAAGGGGTAAATTCATATCACTAGAATGAAATAATTCTAATTCCATTAATTTCTATGGGAAAATTTTATTTAATGTATGATTTTTTTTATATACAACGATCGTCACGAAACGAATAAATATGTATGTTGAGGTACCACTGTATTGATTACTAGAGTCTGTATTCATTGCTTCTTTGGTGACATGCAAATGCCATTTTCTTTGACTGAATTGCATTATGTTCTGTTAATTTTGTGTTGTTTGTAGTGATGTGTGTGAGGCAGACAATGCCCACTGATATCAATCCATCGTTGATCTTCGCATGATGGGCTTCAGTACTGTTCATATAGCAAAACCTTCATTAAAAATTGCAAAACTTCTATAAATTCATACAAAATTCTTGAAGGGAGGCAGTGAGGAATGATCTTTTCACAATCATGGTGGTGGCATCCACACTGCTTCCCTTTAGTTTCCTTGCTGTAAGAGTCACATTAGAGTCCAACTGCCCTTGTAGAGAAGCTGGATGCCATGTGGTAAAGGATGCCATTGTGGTTATGAAAATATTAATACCAATTGTTTTCCTTGATTAATTTTATTCTGATGTTCTGTAAGTATCGCACTTTTAAATTCATGTTTGCTATATCGTTATCATTCTTCAAGATCTGTGATGAAATGTTATCACTATGCCTTGCACTCATCATAACACCACAGCATAAACAGAACATCATGTGTTTCATTACAAGAACAGAGCCTATAACACGTCACCACGTCATTGTGACACTGATAACCTACGTGATACTGACAGGTCATTGTTGCTATGGGTGTGAGTGAGAAAAAAAGATGCAATTAAGGTACCAATAAGTCAATTTGTCCCAATCCTATTTTTATTGTTGTTGAGAGGTCTCAAGTAAATAATACTCCCAGAGCAGCTTGTGCCACCATGATGCAAGATCGTTGTTTACTGATTATATTTCTATAGAGTGCAGGTTGTCATGATTTTCTTTCCTTTCTCCCATCAAGTGCACCCAGTACTCAATCAAGGCTGACGTCTTTTCCTTTGGGTTGTGTTTGTGGGAGCTGCTCGCCTCTGAACTACCTTTTGCACATTTAAAGCCTGCTGCAGCAGCTGCTGATATGGCCTATAAGTAAGTGATTGATAGTGAAAATACTATCACTGTTGGGCATGTAGGTGGGGGGGAGTTTCCTTCCTGAATGTGACTACTGTTGAACCTCGATAACTCGGATCCCGATAACTTGGATTTCATGATAAGTCAGACTCTGAATCTCCAAGGGAATAAAGTCCAAGTTGAACTGCCCACCAAGTTTTTTTTATTTTGTTTATTTATTTATTTTATTTTATTTATTTATTTTTTTTTTTTGACATTATCAAATTTAATTCCAACTGAAAATTGCATTTATTTTGTATTTTGAAATTAGTGATACCAACAAAAGTAGATCATAGTTTATACCTATTTTGTGAAAATTTTTGAAGTGTAAAAAACCACTTCAAGATATTTGCTCCGAAAGATTTTTCATAATTTTGTCCTTGTTTTGTTATTTGTATTTATTTGATTGACATGAAACTTTCACACATGATTGTGTATACAATAGTGACATCCTGAGGCCTGATAAGATAATGACGCATCAAATCCCTGCTTCTCTAGATAATATTGTTCACTCGTACGTGAGGGTTGGGAAGGTGCCATCATCAGCGTCATGGCAGTCTGCTGTTTTACTACCAAACTGGACACTCTCTGAGTCGTTATTAGTGCGTTGAAATGAGATAATGATACAGTGAAGTATTTATTACTTGTCTGGTCCAGCTTTATATCTCTGTCTCAACATAATCTTTTGTAATAGTGTTATTGTGAGAATCATGTGATGTATAGTTGTGATGATGAAGGAAGTCAGAAAAAAAACAGTTTGAAAAGATAATAGCAGTCTTATGATATAGAGATGGTGGAGAAGGGTGGCAGTGAGGCATGGAGTGAGGCAAGCGTCTTGGAAGGGGATAGGGGAGGTGAGGATTCAGCTGTCTCCCAGTGATGCGTGTATTTGTTTCTTTCTTGTTGTTTTCTCTTCCTGAAGTTTCTGATTATAATCCTGGTCAATTTATGCCTGTAAGGATGTTATTTCTGATGCCTTGCTACGTACTGTGTAGGGCACGAGTCAGGCTATGATGCAACTGCAGGAGACATTTAAAAATGGCTTCCTGGTGGGAAGGGTATTTAATTATTAAAAGATAAACTACACCATCTGGTAATTTAAGGTCTGAAGGTTTTGGAGAGGCAAAATTTTAAATCCCACAAAATTAAATAAATAAATCCTACACTTTTTTTTTTTTTTTTTTTTTTTTTTTTTTTTTTTTTGTGTGTGTGTGTGTGTGTGTGTGTGTGTGTGTGTAATTCGCTGTTTGATCTGCTGCAGTCTCTGACGAGACAGCCAGACATTACCCTATGGAACGAGCTCAGAGCTCATTATTTCCAATCTTGGGATAGGTCTGAGACCAGGCACACACCACACACCGGGACAACAAGGTCACAAACTCCTCGATTTACATCCCGTACCTACCCACTGCTAGGTGAACAGGGGCTACACGTGAAAGGAGACACACCCAAATATCTCCACCCGGCCGGGGAATCGAACCCCGGTCATCTGGCTTGTGAAGCCAGCGCTCTAACCACTGAGCTACCGGGCCGTGTGTGTGTGTGTGTGTGTGTGTGTGTGTGTGTGTGGAGGGAGGGGAGGAATTCGCATAAGTAGGACATTCGCATTTGTCAGAGAAACCTTTCCCCCTATTAGTCTGAGTTAGCGAGGGTCAACAGTAGTCATAATTTATTATGTGCCTATTTGTGTTTGATATTTGAACTGGATCCAAGATAAGATTCCTGTTTGATCATCATTAGTCATCCCAGATCCAGCCATGTCTTGATGCTTTGATCATACAAACACTATATAAGCACTACTCATCAGAGCCACAGGCTGCCATGATCTATTTAATTGTAGTCATCTTTGTTACAGATATTTGATTATATTCTATTTATAGTTGTTGACCAATATGTGTGTGTGCATGTGTGTATGTTACAGACATAGTCGACCACCCCTAGACCTCTCTTTTCCCATGGAGGTGTCTGTTCTCTTGGAGAAAGCATGGCACAAAATACCAGAGGAAAGGCCAGATTTTGAGCAGGTATGTTATGAATTGTACTCTTATTATTACTATGTGATTAAATTACATTTATAGAGGATGAAAATGTGGTCTTGATCATAATGTTTTACTTTAATTTGTCTTTGCAGATTATTGAGGAACTGGAAGCCTTATGCAAGTCTCAGATTGTAGCTATGCAGGATGGTTCTGGCCACATGTCTCCCCACCTCCACCACCACCACCACCCACTTCATGTGTGCTGCACCACATGTTCCTGTGTCTCACCTACTGGCAGCACTACTCCAACAGACTCTTCTCAACACACCAGTTCTGAGCTCTCTGGTAGGACCCCAGCTACTCTACTACTACCTTCATTCCGTTGGAATGGTATGTTGCCTGCTGCACTTAGCTGCCTCCCCGTGCACTCACCCATTAACACTGGTAAACCCTTACACTGCACTTTTGAAGTAACTTCATACTGGTTGACCTTTCCCTAATGGAAATGTTTTCAGTAGGTTGGTGATGTCATGGATAGCAGTACAGATAGACATACAAGGGAAAGTCAAAAGTATTATTGAAAAATGTAACAAGTAACTTGAAAGGTAAAGTAAAGGTAACCTTGATTTGCACTTAGATGTTTGATGTTGCTTATGAATTTGATACTTGGTAGGAATTATGATATTGCACCAGAATGTATGCTACTTGGTGCCTGACATACTTTTTTATATCAGAGTAATTTCATGTAGAAGACTATATGAACTAATTTTATTGATCTATTAGCATTGATCATACATATGCTAAAAGATGAATGATTACTGATTTTATGCTTCCAGCTATTTCTCAAATAGGTGGATTGGTGTTACAGAATAAGCAGAATGCAATCATTTGAAAGTTTTCTTTCTTAAGTTTGAGGTATAAAATGTTTTGAATGATACAGCATCAATACTTTAACTTGTGGTACTAGAGAAGAGCCACCTATTTTATAAGTTTTAATTGAGAGTAATTCCTTGGCTGATGCACATACTACATGAAATGCATCTTAGATTGATTGGAAGAGAAGACAGCTGAAACTCAAGTAGCAGAAACACATGACAGAAACACAATTAGCTAAATCATGTGGCAGAAACATTCTTGTTTGGCTGGATATTGGATGAAAGTGTCATGCTGTTGTGCATCAACATTACTGCATAAGTTGCAAAAATTCTCCAACAGTTGTGGTTACAAGTGCTTCCTACAAATATGGACTTGTTTATCATTTTGATACACACCAAAAAGTAGTTGGTTAAGTTCTACAAAGGATAATACTATGCTATTATTTGCATAGTTTGTTGATCATCAGATTACTACATGCTACATATAATTGGCTGCTCATAGACTATCATTCACTAACCTCCATTTACCTCTAGTCATTCATAGCATGTGAGTAATCATATGTATATATATTTTTTGTGATGATTATGTTTATAGTGTTCATCATAACCACTTTCATTGTCACTTTTAATGCTTCCTGGCCTTTGAAGAGCAGTATGCTTATATTTTCTCCGTTTCTCAGAATATAGGATATATGTTTGTGCCATCTGAGGTGTTCATCAGTGTCACTGTTTGTAGCACCACATTTCTCACCTGCAGCGTATTCTCGCTTTGCTATTCCTTAGACTCACTTGTCCAAGTCATCCACATCTTTCTTAAGTTCCTTCTCTAACTGAATTTTATTTATTTATGTAGATTTTTTTTATTGAAAATTTCATAACCCTTAATTAACAAATAACAGTAATATATTCAACTTCAGTTTATGCTTACATCATTATAATCTTAATATTTTACATTTAATTCTAAGGAAACCAGACCTTCTGGACTCTGGCACATTGTTGCATTGTTGCTTGTCCACTATTGTGGCATAAGTGTTAATATAAAATGATGATCTTAAAAAGTACACTGGTAACTATTATCTGAAAATTTGTGCCTGCTGCTTGTCACATTGCCATTGCCATTGCTTGTGCTTTCATCTATTTTGTTCCACTGAGCTTGAGTGAGGACAATGGCTTGGCTTGATATTATTTCAGTAGTTAATTAGTTTGCCTGGTCACTTGAAACTTATCATGCTGATTGTTGAATGTGAAAATATAGAAAAAAATCTACCTTAATAAAGCTGCTTTTGCCTTGCTTCTAATGCATGACTTGAGCAGGTAATATAAGAAGTCATTGTTATTAGAAGTGTCATTTGATATGGTATAAAGTAATAACTTTGAGGAATAGTGAAAATGAATTTTTAGCTTATGCCATCTCTTTAGTTAAGGACAATAAGTACCGTATATCATTTATCAGAATTTGGAAGTAGTTTCCTATTTTTATAAATAAAATGGACCCTTGATTTAGGGGCATAAAAGGGATAGGGTGGTGTGACAAACTCAGTATTCTGGAATTTCATTGGGGCTTTTTTATTTTTACTTCTTATTAAGAATTTTTTGTTGCCATTTACCAGTAACCCTCTTACATTAGCAAAGAAGAAAACAAAGAAACTGTGGGTGAATATTCCAGTGTCAGGTAATAATGTCACAAATAGTAAAGGAAAAGAAACGTACTGCATTATATATAAAGGTTACATTCACACACATCTCAACCTGTGGTGGTGTGAAAAAAAAACAGGTAAAGTGAAATTTGCCATGTTTTCAACTATTAACATTTTAAGTATATTGTAAGATTTGAGAAATTTGAGAAGTCAGTAACACAAATTGAGGGTCCAGTGTAGTTAGTTTTCTGAATAAGCAGAGTGGTGAATGTTCTACTTACTTTATATTATAATTCAGTGTCAGTTATTGCTTATAAACAGTAGAATGATCTTCTCTGCCTGTAGAAGAAAACTGACTGTCATGATAATAGCAGTATCATGAGAACACATTAATCTGTATGATACACTGTTTCACAACAGGTCATGTAACAGCACTACGAACCAAATGGGAACAAGAAGCTAGTCGTGGGCAGACTGCATTTAAGTCGTCACATCCAACCATTGAAGAGTTGAGAAGTCGAATGAACAACAATGGCTATGTAGAAGGAAACACTTACCAGTATCGCATTGCCCCAGTGTTTAGTAAACACCGTAAACAAACACTGCAGCATTATTAAAGTTATGTGAAATTTGAAAGTATGATTAATTTCAAATTATGAACAAAATCACTATGTATTGTGATTTTTGTTGCCATTCTGTTGGTATATAGTGAATTAATCTTAAATTTTTGCTGACCTAAAAACAAAAATACAAGAAATTAAGTAGAAATTTCTAAAGATTAGATTCCAGAAATATGTAAATCATATGTACTTAGAAACAGCAATAAAATAACTAAACAGAAAAGGAAGCCCATGTGGTGGCAGGGCAGTCAAGACTGACAGAAATTCACTTCGACTTTGATAATTACCTTCGCTCATCTGTTATATATTTTATCTCTTAAGTGTTCCATCAAGGGTTCAGTACAGGACATATTCTTATACTATAATTATGTATCATCTAGCATACATTCATATATTGCTCGCATGGCTGCCTCCTAATGAATTTCTCACCGTATTAGACAAAAATTACCAAAATGAATTCCATTGCTTAATATATTGTACCTTCATATTTAAACATTAAGGAAGCCCTGAGGTAGATCATAGTGCTAGTCATTAGAGGTGTCAGAAGGAGAGGGTTCAGACATAAAGAAAAGCAGAAAGGTATTAAAGTTGGGTTCTTGAATACACATGAATGTAACCAGCTTGATGAAGGATGTTATTTATGAATGGAACATAGATATCAGATGAGAGGAGGGAAAAGTTTGCATTCAAAAGAATCAAATGAGAAGGGGAGTGGATGTGTGGCAGCAAGAAAGGGTGTAGCTTTTATATGAAAATCATGCTATAGAATGCAATAAAAGGATTAAAAGGTAATTGTCAGTGTGCATGGATCAAGAAGTGAGAACATTGGAGGAGAGACAGGAAGGTTTGTGGAAATTAGAGAGAGAGAGAGAGAATCATGGAGGGTTTAGATGTGCAAATTTAAGATGTGACTAGTCTTAAAGTGTACATTATCTATTGGAAAAATATGCCGAAAGAGGGTTAGTTTAGTACAAACATTCAAGCATTTCAAAAGTTAAGAAAAAAATATTATATTGATTGAAAAACTGTATAAATACACACACACACACACACGGTCCGGTAGCTCAGTGGTTAGAGCGCTGGCTTCACAAGCCAGATGACCGGGGTTCGATTCCCCGGCTGGATGGAGATATTTGGGTGTCTCTCCTTTCACGTGTAGCCCCTGTTCACCTAGCAGTGAGTAGGTACGGGATGTAAATCGAGGAGTTGTGACCTTGTTGTCCTGGTGTGTGGTGTGTGCCTGATCTCAGACCTATCCCAAGATCGGAAATAATGAGCTCTGAGCTCGTTCCGTAGGGTAACGTCTGGCTGTCTCGTCAGAGACTGCAGCAGATCAAACAGATCAAACAGTGAATTACACACACACACACACTCACACACACACACACACACACACACACACACACACACACACACACACACACACACACACACACACACATATACACACACCCCCCGTAGTGTAGTGGTTAGCACGCTCGACTCACAATTGAGAGGGCCGGGTTCGAGTCCCGGGAAGCGACGAGGCAAATGGGCAAGCCTCTTAATGTGTGGCCCCTGTTCACTTAGCAGTAAATAGGTACGGGATGTAACTTAAGGGGTTGGGGCCTCGCTTTCCCGGTGTGTGGAGTGTGTGTTGTGGTCTCAGTCCTACCTGAAGATCGGTCTATGAGCTCTGAGCTCGCTCCGTAATGGGGGAGACTGGCTGGGTGACCAGCATGCGACAGAGGTGAATTACACACACACACACACACACTGCATAGTGTAGTGGTTAGCACACTCGGCTCACAACCGAGAGGGTCTGGGTTCGAGTCCCGGGAAGCGGCGAGGCAAATGGGCAAGCCTCTTAATGTGTGGCCCCTGTTCACCTAGCAGTAAATAGGTACAGGATGTAACTTGAGTGGTTGTGGCCTCACTTTCCCGGTGTGTGGAGTGTGTTGTGGTCTGAGTCCTATCCAAAGATCGGTCTATGAGCTCTGAACTCACTCTGTAATAGGGAGAGCTGGCTGGGTGACTAGGAGGCGACCAAGGCGAATTACACACACACACACTACATGTATGTATATGACATTTCCTTACCAAATGTACTTAAGTGAGGGTCATTAGTGGAAGCACATTGAGGTGTGTCCACTCAAGGGACCAACAGCAGAATCAGTTCACCCCTGCACCACATGTAATTCACTCTGAGCCTCTTATAGAGGCCCTTCAGGCTCATTCATGCATTTAAGATTTCTCTTCATTCAGCTTTCTGGTGCTGAACATTGATATGTACCAAAGGTATTTTAAAAACTGTAACAAAATTTTCAAGGTGTAGAAAGGGTGGGTTGTGTTTAAGACTATGTGTATAAAATTTCTTTAAAGAGCTAAATAAAATATGAATTGTGTATAATTTTATTGTCAAAATTTTTATTTTGTTTTCTTTCTTTATATTTATGCCTTCTGCTTTTACTTGTGTGCCATTCCTTCATTTTGTGGAGAAAGTCAGATGTATAAAAAGTAAACAAAATAAACGTGATAAGAATGTTTATTTTTCAGTTTATATAATGTTTACACTAAATGCCTGGAGAAAAATCCCTAATCAAGATTTCAACTTAGTGTTATTGAAAGATGCTCTCTGTGTTAGGTGTTTCACAAGTTTACTAGAAGTTATTTTTTGACATGATCATTTTTCTTATCTTGTATGTTCAGTGCATTGCCATACTTTAATGACAGTCATTGTTCATATCATGCATCTTTGTTATTTATTAATTTTCATCAGTGATCTGATACTAAATTGGTAAATTCAAACAGCTTTGCATTTCTTAAAAGAACTAGCCGTGCTCATGACCTAGAACTTTTCAAGAAAACCAGTCTTGATAAACTTAACAAGGCACAAGCAGTAGTGGTTAATGTAAATTTGGAATCCATGTGAATAGCTTTCAAATCTTCTCACATTGCAATACTTGTGATGCATTATAGGTAGGTTACACAAGTCAACCTTAATCATCTAATGGCTGCTTACCAGTCCACTAATTTACATATCTAAGATCTCTTACTATATTGTCTTTAGTCTGCCTGTTATTCTTTGGTAACACTGAGAATATTCTTTTAGCATTAAGCCACTTCAAATCCATAACCATTAGGATGAAGAAATATGAAAGTAAATGAATGGTAGTGACTACCGTAGCTGATTGTGATAATAAGAAAATTTTCATTGATAGTGATAATTGATAATTGGCAATTCATTTATCATCTGATAATTGGTAAATCTGTAAATCTAAAATTCTAATAATAGTAATAACCATACTGATATGCAGGAAAATAATTATTGGTAACCGATGATCCAATATTGTTATTGCAATAATTTATTGTGATAATGTCCACTCATCGCAACTACTATTATCTTCACTAAAAATCTCTCACCTGCATCCCAATCTCATTTTGGAAGTTTGAAATGTGCACACTGGATGTGAAGTGTTTTGAGGGACTGTGTAACTGGCTGAGGTGAGAGAAAACTTTAAGACCATGCCAAGACCTGGCAGAGGAGGATATCAGGTAGGTATAGGAGGTTGGAGACAACAGCATAGATCCTGTGTTATTAAATACTGACAAGAATCTTAACTAACACCATGTAAGCCAGAGGAATTGCACTAGCAAGTGACATGAACAGATCAGACATATGCCTGATTGAGTGACATGATCAGGAAAGAATGAGGGAGCCTCTGGCTTTTGAGATTGGGTTAGTATCATTCTACATTAGCCAGGCAGCTGACAATTGGTCAAGATTCTTATCAGCACTACTTAATATCTCAAAGTACTCAGGCTTTAGCTAGTTATACGGTCTTCCAAAACACGTCTTGCCAAGCATACAGGTTTCAATGTTCCAAAAGGCAAGTTGGGTGTGGGTGGGAGATCTTCAGCCATGACTATATCAGTTTCCATCCTCTCAATGTATAAAAACTACAATACAATAATAGAGAAGTCTGACTACAACTATTACTAATTCTTAGTTACTTTTAGTGTTACTCAAGAGGTAATAGGAATAAAATGACACTCTGCATCACTTTACAATCTTATTAATAATAATGCCATCAGGTCATTTATCCTCCAGGTAACAAAGTCTTATAACACAACAGAAAAAATAATATAAAATCAGGAGCATTATACTTCACTGTAACATGAAGATTTTCATTGCAACTTCTTATCATTAATATCATAAGCATACTTGGGAGTTGGGAATGATTAAATCATGTAAAGATATAAAATCAGGCACCTTAAAGTCACTGAATACTTTCAAAAGAGAATAAGATTACAATTTCAAGCAACTAGTAAAACAATTTAAATTTTGCTGGGAAAAGCCATTTATGTTAACGAAATGATGCAGTCACTGACCAAAGCCATTTATGTTAACAAAATGATGCAGTCACTGACCAAAGCCATGATAACACAAGTATTCAACAACTCCCACTCTAGAAGCATGTTCATATCAAGATTCCTGAAAATTTAAACATTTGCATTCTGAGGCAATCTATGGAGAATTTAAGAACACTTGCTTAACCAGAATTACAAAATATTCATTGAAATATAGTCTTATCTTTACGACTTTAGTGAGTAGTTGTACAAAGCAACATAAGAAAAATTTAACTTGTTTTCTCATTCAGTTACCTATGTAGTAAGAATTTTCGTCATCTACTGTGACCTTCCATTAAACTAACATAGGCAGGAGTCCAGTTCAGAGAAGTGTTGATCATTCTACACTCACACACAAAAAAAAAAAAATAAATAAAAAAGGAACCTGAGTCACCAATAATTCTATTAATACAACCAAGCACTATGCAGGCACATCATGACAAGGAAAGGAAGTGCTGAATTTGTTGTGAATTTACATGCATAGTGAATTAATTTATGTAAAACTTTATTATTGCATTTGCAACTGAATTTTTCATTATATAATTAAAAGCTCTATTTAATATTACAAAAATATATACAGCAAAATCTTGGCGTGTCTAAATAGATATATTCTTCTGATGTGAGAAAACATGTATACAAAACTTACACTGATGAAGCCCACTCCACATGCTGATCAAATAGCACAGGACATCCTATAGCTTTCCATCCACTTTGGGGGAAGGGGGCAGGGAAAACAATGCAAATCATGTTTCAAGCTGACAAAATGGTTACTAATTAATATCTGTTGAGCTTACAGGATGAAGTCCCTGATTGTTAGCTATTTATTATATCTTAATATGAACTTTCATTGTTTGTTTGCTAACTGCCAATATTTGCTTCATCCAAGAAAACAATCTTTGTGAATCAAAATACTATTATAAAAGAAAGTGCAATATTGCTGTGACTTCAATTAGTAAGACCAAGAACCCCCAAAGGCTTCAAATATGACTCATGTGATTGTAGGTGTAGAGGAAAATCTTTCATTTCATAGAAAAGTATTGATGAATATCTATGTACAAAAAGTCAGAAACTGTACAGTTCTAGTTTCCTATTGCCAGTCAGCCATAGAAGCCTCCCACTCATTGTTACTAATGAATGGGGTGTCAATGTTCGCCACAAGATTGTCTCCACAGTAGAGGCATTCCCCTGCTACTAAGCTGTCAATTTCTGCTCTCACTTGCTCCCTGTCACCCCACTGCCCACCTGTTCCTATGCCACTCTCATCATGTGACATGGCTAGCAGTTTTCCCTTCAGCTCTGACACTTTCTTTTGTTTAGTTTCACTTAAATATCCCATTACAGAATCTGACAAGCAGTCCTGATGGAATTTATGCGAGCATGGGAACAGATAGAATGGCCTTGATAGTAGAGGATAGTTACACTCACAACATCTGTCTTGTGCATGTACATAAGAATATTTCTGCTTGAATTTTTGTATATCTTTGCGGATATTTTCAGCTGCCTTTGATGCATCATCCATATCATGCTTCAGATCTTCAATGTGTTGATTGTATTCTTGAAGTGATGAACAGATAGCGTCTTTGAACTGATCAATCGTTACAAAGTCTGGAAAAAAGGGAAGAATGTCCTCGATTTTGATCAGGTCACATTCCCTAAGGACCTCCATGGCTCGTGAGACATCCTGTTCTTCCTGTACCACGTGTGCTGCAATCATTAGCCACAGCTTTTTTCTCAGATCTTGGTCGTATTTTGGACGGTTAGCCGTTGCTTTAGCCAGGGATGTATCAAGCTTGAGGGCTAACTCCACAGCCTCCTGATACAGTCCCATGGTGGTCAGGATGTGCACACAGGCTTTCTCTTCACCTACTGACATACACTCTCTCAGGGCAAACTTGACATCATAGTGAACATTTTGACTGTCATCACCCTGTAACTTGAAATATGGCAGTAACTTATCAGGAGCTTCTACTGCATAGAGAGTTATAAGGAAGTTATGTAAGACTTCGTCAGTTATTTCCAGCTTATCAACACAGTACTCAAAATAACGCAGAATTTCAGCTCCTCCTCCATGAGAGGTGTGGTAATGAATAAGACAAGGGAGAAGTTTCAGTGGGTTTATCCTTTCTCCTTGAGCTATCAGAGCTTCTACAGCAGCACTAGGAACAGCCTGAAGAAGGGCAGGGAAATGCTGGTAGAATAGCTGTTCTGACCCACGTGTCTTCATGACTTCTAAGGCCTCGATATGTCGTCCATGGCGCATCAGATGAAGCAATACACGGTCAAAATCTTTTAACATCAAGGCAACATTTACATAATTGTCTTGGTCATCGTGTGAGGCTAGAAGTTCATAAATAGCATTGGCATTATTTGTTAAACACTGATGCACTTTGGGATCACACAAAAGCGACTTCAGTTGATCGTCCGAGATACGATATTCTTCTGTATTCCGCTTCCCAGCATCACGCAAGTTTCCTAGTGTTTTCAAGTAAAGTTCTAGCAACCACATAACAACTATTGTAACCTGAGTTTGTTCACTCACTTTGAGGGAATCTAATTTTTCATGCAAATAGATCTTTAAGGCGCCTTCCTCACCAACCTCCACAAACTTCAAACTGATTTCCTCAAAGGAAGTTAGTGTTTTGGCAAAGAGCTTTGCACTTTGCACATAATCTTTCTTCTGAAAATAGTCTTGGGCTTCTTGCAACAATACATAAGATAAACAAGAAGAATCAGAGTTACAATATTTCTTTGCCAACTCATAGTTTTTCTGTTCCAAATAGATGCGCCAAACATTCCGTCCCTCTCGGTCAACTTTGTACTTAAATACTCCCCTCTCAGCAAACACCCAGATGGTTCCTTTGACAGGATCCTTTGATATGCCTACAAGTTTTCCACACTCCTCTGGAATGGTTCCTTCAAACACAACCTGATTGTTGAGGATACAGAGTCCACGCATCTTGTCTGGCCACACTATGAGAACATGAAACTCACACACTATCATATCACAGGGCACCCCACACCCGTCAACTTCTGGTATGGAGTGCAGTTTTCTGTTGGCAGTCATGTCATCTCCTGTAGCCCCCCACACAATGTTGCCTGTGTAGACGCCCTGCTCTGTTAGCCAGGCAAAGTGGTTTGGAGTGGTTGAGTTTGGAGGCTGGTACAACTTGAGCCACGAAGTTTTCCAGTTGCTGATCAGTTTGACAAATCTTGGAGGCAGCCCTAGGTAGTTGGCAAACAGGGATGTCATCATCGGCTTGTCTTCAGCTGATCTGATGCGTCCAGAAAACTGGTAAAGTTTATCGACTGTGGTTACCAGGACGCGGAGATCAAGGTTATCAAGAGGGCTGCTGCGCATCTCAATGGCAGTCACTGGAACAGGATCATCCTTGCCAACATCAAACACCTGCTTGCAGTACTCTTCGTGGCTGGACTGAAAGAGCCGCTCATCAGAGGTCAATTCCATCTCCAGAATGACGCCCTTGAATGTCCCCACAAGTATGGGTCCTGTCACACTATCTGACTGGTTGTCAGCGTTCCACCCAACAGCTGTGACAAGGTGGCCCT
Organism: Portunus trituberculatus; assembly: GCF_017591435.1. Lineage (NCBI taxonomy): Eukaryota > Metazoa > Arthropoda > Malacostraca > Decapoda > Portunidae > Portunus > Portunus trituberculatus. The sequence continues at coordinate 21,027,237 of NC_059304.1, forward strand.
TCAGCTTACCGGTGGACTTTGGCTTATTAGAGCGGAGGGGCAGGTACAGTGTGTCCACAGGTGTTGTCCCATCCCGACTGACAATGCTGATGAGCAGGTGCTGGCCTGTGGGGTCCAGGAAGATGTTATGTATTCTGGCTTGAAGAGCAAATTTACTGATATCCACCTCCTGCTCCTCTTGACTGTTGGCACCAGGGTTGAGCAAGTTAATTCTAATGAGTCTTTTGTTGGCCATGGCCAGGACCAGGTGATGGCTGGCCACCACCAGATGGGTTATGGGATGGGTGGGGTGGAAATTTACCTGGCGATCTTTGAGGAATATTGCCGCTTCCTCTTCCAATTTCTGGTTCTTGAAGGCAGTGGTACCTAAGATGGACTGCTTAGGACCTCCCATGGTGCCTTGCTGCAGGGACTCGTATTGGTCGAATAGGGTGGCCATGACTGGCTGGTTTCCTCCACTACTGGTTTTTACTGCCTGCAGGACACACTTGCCACTAGAGACCCCAACACTGCTTCAGAACACCATTTCTACGTGTAGGAGTGCCGTATTCAGTGAGGAGTGCCGCCCCGTGCTGGGTCAAGCGTTGGCAGCAGCGGCTCCCGTCAGGCTCAGCTGGACCCTCCCCTCCCGACGCCTCGTGATGTTGTTGTGGCTCGCGGTGACAGAAAACCAATTTGAGGGCACACTGTCGATTTTATTTCCTTTGCTGTACTCTATAAATGTGGTACTCAAGCCATCAGACGAATATGTTCAAATAACAAACAATGGCATTGGTTATATTTCTGCATCAACTGACAGCATGTAATGATAAGCCTAATAATGAAGTTCCTAACTAGATTATACACTTATGAATTTGTCATTTCCTATTTACCGCAATAATAACTTCAGTAACGAAAGCAATAAATCTCAGCTCCACCATGTCAAGATAACAGTTAACTCACCAACAACTTCACCAAGACCAAATCATGAAATAGGAGGTAACGTAAAGTGAATTTTTTTCTAAAATGGTTTCCAAACACCCAATCATAATACCACGCACATTAGGGGGGAAAAATAAGCTAGGTTAGTTAAAATCCAGGCATCTCTTCACCGCCACTCTTGCATGCCTTTGACAGCTTAGTACCGTAATAGACTATACATATATATATATATATATATATATATATATATATATATATATATATATATATATATATATATATATATATATATATATATATATATATATATATATATATATATATATATATATATATATATATATATATATATATATATATATATATATATATATATATATATATATATATATATATATATATATATATATATATATATATATATATATATATATATATATATATATATATATATATATATATATATATATATATATATATATATATATATATATATATATATATATATATATATATA
>NC_059304.1:21038674-21068674 GCF_017591435.1 Portunus trituberculatus
AAACTGAGAGCAGGTTCAGGTGGTTATGTCGTATTTATAGAACTCAAGCAAGGTTAAGAAGGTAGAAATAGAATCTTCCTTACACGCAAGCATGACAGTGTTGGGTTTCTACGACTACTACTACTGCTGCTGCTGCTGCTTCTGTTACTGCTGCTGCTGCTGCTGTTAGTTTGTCAGGAACAAGAGCAAGCCCCATGATTCGCTACACTGATAGAGGTTCCTGGTGCCTAGTACTTCTTGTAACAAGAAAATTAAATAGATACAAGTCAATTAAGTCACAGTTACCATTACGCTTAGGCTCCATTGCCGCTGCCGCTGTCTCTGTCCTCTATATTGAGTGTTCTTCCCGGTTGTGTCTTATGCAACGACAAGGAGATTAAGCACAGCACTGTTGAATTTACCTTACTCATGTTGCTTGCTAGTTAGTCTGGTGGAAAAAGCAAGCACCATTATTCATTATATTTTTAGTAATTCATTGTGGTTACTTGACGACGGCAAGGTAAAGTCAATATGAAAAAAAGAATGTGGTTTTTTTTATAAGCAAGCACGGCCGTGTTGGATCACTGTTGTTGCTAGTCCTAAAAAAAGAATATCATTATCCTTTATTGAAGTGGTATCTCATCAGACAACAACAGTAATAGCAGAAGAATAGATAAGTCAGCAAGCAATGAACTCATGGTGCCTCTTGCATAACTGGTGCTGCTTGTGAAGTAAAAATTAAATAAAGAAAGAAAGAAAAAAATCATAATAATAATAAGATTATAAATTAAATAAAAAAAAAACTAATTATTTAAGAAAACTACTGATATCTTTTTACCGAATGCTTAAAACAAAAACAACATTAGTAATCGATCAATAACTTAGGTAATGAACTAACTGAGTTTACATAAGTATTCTTCCTGCTACTCGTGTCTATACAGAACACCACCATTGAATGCATCTCTCCAAATAGGTTATTGGAGACGATTCCTTGTAAAATTGACTGAACACAACAGTAACAATACACAAATCAATGAAGTACATGAGCGAAAAACACATCAATTAAAAAATCGATCAAACAATCCTATGACTCAATAAATCTGTCGAGACTAGTCCGAAGACCATTCTCTTTAAAACTGTACCAGGACAACAACAGTGCATGAATCAATGAATCGTATCAAAGAGTGGTTGTATAACTAAGAAAATCCAATGAAACTCATCCACAGCGATAATTCCTTGAAGGGGAGGAAGAGGAAAGAAAAGAAACATTGTGACAATAGCAATACATAATAAAACAGTGAAGTATATGAAAAAAAGCATTAGAAAGAGCAACCTATCGAAAATGAAGCAACATGACAACAGCAAGGCATAAACCAGTGGAGTAGGTGAACGAAATAAGAAAAATAAATAAATGAATAAAAAGAGTAGAATGATCATGCAACTCAAGAAATCTTTCGAAATTGATCCACGAAAACCTATCCTTATAAAAAAAAAAAAAGAAAAAAAAATTGTAGCAGAGATATATTCATATAAAGAGACACGCAAACATTACCTCTTCAGTACCATGACGCGTTTTCACATTTATTTTGCTTACTATATGGTGATTTTATACAGCTTCAGAAACTTATGTTGGGGATTAAGATAGTGAAGACTGTGACCATTAATCATCTGACCTCCATAGACCTTTCCGAATATCAATGAAGTGGTCTAATCGTACACAAATCTCAAGGAAAAATGCGTTCCAGTACTGAAGAGATTAATAGGACACAAAAAAAAGTAAACATTGATATACCACACGTATGACATACTTACAATCACAAAGCAGGAAATATCAATTGTTTTTAGTGCTTACTCGTTCATTTCAAGTAAAGTCAAAGGAAAGAAAATAAGAGCTAGAATAAAGGTACCGAGATATACAAGCATACACACAGGCTGTCATACCACGTGACCTTAACCCCTTCAATACTGACATGCATTTATGCCTTGATTTTTTGTGTACGATTAGACCATTTTATTTACATTAGATATGGAGGTCAGAAGATTAACGGCCACAGTCTTCACTATTTTAATCCCTCCACATGAGTTTCTGAAGCTATATAAAATCACCAAATAGTAAGCAGTTTTATGGTGTCTCATAGTGGTCCGTGATGGTCAAAACAAGGAGGACGAGGAGGACGAAAAGGAGCAGGAAGAGAATGTCCGTCAAAAAGAAGGAGTTGTAGGATGAGAATGTATATATAAGGAAAAGAAGAAGCAAAAGTGTAATATGGAAAAACAAGAAGTGTAGAAGAGGGGATACAATGAAAGAAAATGAAGAGAGGAGAGCTATAAAGTGGACGAGAAGAGGAGGAGGTCGAGGAGAGACAGTGGAAAGGAGAAGCTAGTAGGAGAAGGCATCAGAGAGAGAGATAGAGGGGGAGGGGAGGAGAAGGAAGACGAGGAAGAATAAAAGAATGGTTTGAAAGTAAAGTAGGTAGGAAGAAGAGTTATGAAATAGAAAAGAAGGAGGAAGAAAGGAAAGTCGAAGAGAAAAGTAGAAAGGAGAGTAGAGAGAGAGAGAGAGAGAGAGAGAGAGAGAGAGAGAGAGAGAGAGAGAGAGAGAGAGAGAGAGAGAGAGAGAGAGAGAGAGAGAATAGGACTAAGAGAGGAAGTAGGAGGTGAAGGAAGAGAAAAGAGAAATAGAAAACAGAATTAGAGTACAAAAGAGAGAGAAAGAGAGAGAGAATAGGACTAGGAGAGGAAACAGGAGGAGGAGGAGAAGGACGAGAAGCAGGAGGAGGAGCAGGAGGAGGAGGAGGAGGAGGTTAGTATGCATGGAGTGTGTAAAATAAGACACGATGTAAATGTAAGCTTGCATCACTCCTCTTCATCACATCCTGGAGACGTTTGTTCACTTCAACGTGCACTATCACTCATCACCATCACCATCACCATCACCATCACCATCTCCAACGTGTGTGTGTGTGTGTGTGTGTGTGTGTGTGTGTGTGTGTGTGTGTGTGTGTGTTACATGCCCAGTTCCCAGACGGTGCCCACGGAATGCATTGGTCGTTTTTGTCCCTGTCGAGTGCTATGACGTGGCCTTTGTGTGTGTGTGTGTGTGTGTGTGTGTGTGTGTGTGTGTGTGTGTGTGTGTGTGTGTGTGTGTGTGTTGCATCTCTGTATCTCCCCACACTTTCCTACACCTAACCTAACGTAACCTACCTTAACCTAACCTAACCTAACCTAACCTCCTCTTGCTAATAGTGATAATGTTTTAGTTTCGTTTCGTAATGTTTTTATTTTTCACTACATTTCTTTTTTTTTTCACTTGTCATCTACTATTCACGCTGAGCATTTCTGTTTCATTATATTCATTACTCTTTACTATTGGCATTTCTAGGTACAGTAATAGCTTTCCTAAGTACGATGCTCCTCACCTTTAACCTCCTCCTCCTCCTCCTCCATCCCATGTCACTTCATTAATGGGATAAAATACTTTACGTTACATTAGGTTGAGTGGAATTAGGTTAAATATATGTAGTTCCTAATTCCTTAAAACCAGCTGTCGGGTCATCTGTCTTTCGTAATTCCCAGCGCTGATGTAACTGAGTATCTTCATGACACGAGAAAGTCAGACCAGCCACTTTCCCTTCCTCAGTACCAGGAATTGATGTCTTAGCTGCTCTTCTTGGCCTCGTCTTGAATTGATACCACCGTCCACCTTTGCTGCATATTCATTTCCGATCTTCTAAACAACTTCTATAATTGGTGTGGTTAGTCTGTTATCTGACCGGCATAATATTCGCTTTCTGTGGCTAAACGAGGTCAAAAGCTAGATAGAATATGACAGACTAGTCTCGAATTAATACCACTGTCCACTTTTTCTACATATTCCCAGTCATTTCCGAATTGCTAAAATAACTTCCAAACAATTACAGTCGTGCTCAGGTCTGCTATGAGAGCGGCACTCTTTGGCCTTTGTCGTTGAGCAGGAGCCAAGCAGGGTAATGATGGGATGGCACACTGGTCACTCACTGGTTGCCTCACAAAGGTTGGTGTTCCAGGGGAGAGAGTCGGACTTTTATCAATTCGCTGTCTCAAGACCAATGAGGCGAAGACGGGCACACTGATAAAAAACGTTACTTCACCTCTCTCTCTCTCTCTCTCTCTCTCTCTCTCTCTCTCTCTCTCTCTCTCTCTCTCTCTCTCTCTCTCTCTCTCTCTCTCTCTCTCTCTCTCTCTCTCTCTCTCTCTCTCTCTCTCTCTCTCTCTCTCTCTCTCTCTCTCTCTCTCTCTCTCTCTCTCTCTCTCTCTCCTATAGGGTAGCTTTTATTTTCTAATTATATATAGCATCTAGTGTACTCCTGGTTGGGGTCTACACATCTGTTGCTGCTTGAAAACACTTATATTCACTGTTATCTTTACTTTTGAACACCAAGGCGTCTGTGAGCACTTCTTAGATAAAACTTGATGTAACGCTATTTTTCCATTCCTTTTCTTTTCAGAATTTATGCATTTGATATAATTTCTCCGTGCTGCCCCGTTAGTTTATAAAAGGCCTTTACCTTGGAGGCCTTTTTTGTGGTGATTCTAGTGATAATTGAACGAGGATTCTCCATCATTAACGGTAAAGACAGTCGTGAGAATCCAGCCCTTTAAAAAGCCTAATATACGTGGCATCTGAAAACAATACGCTGAGTCCTCAAAGCGTGTTAGAATACCGACTCTGCTTGCCTTCTTTTCTCGTGGGTTTAGTTGCATTGACTTTTTGTATTCCATATTCTCGTATTTAACACTTTATATAACCAGGAGGTGCTGTCGAGTCATCCATATAGCTTTCTCAATACGTGCTCGTTAATTCCACAACTCCAGAGTTTTCAGATTCTCCCTTCGTTTCTGCTGTCGTTTGTAAAAATTGTGACGTATCTGTTATGGATTCCGTTTAGCTATCTTGCGCCTGAAGAGAGTTTGAAATTGCGAATTCCTATATTTAACTATGCTCATCTAATAGTGTTGAATAGCGTTAAAGTCAAAGGTTATTCCCCTCAACACTCTGGCTGAATGTGCATTATAAGTCCGCGCTCCACTGATGTGTCGCGTCACTTGTTACCTCTCCTCTTGTCACCGCGGGCACTGTCTTGGCTCGCTGGGCTTGTGTTATTTTCATTTTTGAAGCGTTTTGACTCGGACTAATAATTTTCCGAGACCACAGCGATTGTCAGAGTTTTTTTACCCGTACTATTGTCTGTATCCGTGTTCAAGTATTGTTAGAAACATGAAAACTAACTTGAGAATTCTAATCACTTCTACTAAAAATGCTTCTTTCAAATGGTTGGGGCTCTCTTCGTGACGATATTCTTAGGCTACAGAGATGATTAGCCAGTTCTTAGTGATGTTTTTTTTTTCTACTAATAATGCTTTGCCTGTTAAACTATAACTAGAACCATGAAAATGCACCAGGAATTAATGTCTTAGCTGCTCTTCTTGGCCTCGTCTTGAATTGATACCACCGTCCACCTTTGCTGCATTTTCATTTACAATCTTCTAAACAACTTCTATTATTGGTGTGGTTAGTCTGTTATCTGAGCGGTATAATATTCGCTTTCTGTGGCTAAACGAGGCCAAAAGCAAGATGGATTATGACAGACTAGTCTCGAATTAATACCACTGTCCACTTTTGCTACATATTCCAGTCCATGATGATTAGCCAGTTCTTAGTGTTTTTTTTTTTCTACCAATAATGCTTTACCTGTTAAACTATAGCTAGAACCATGAAAATGCACTTGAAAGATCCAACAACTGGTAAAAGTCTGTTATTTTATATGTTTTAGGGCCTCGTAATCACTATTTTTAACATGCCACAGAGATAACTATAACCAGGTTATCATGAGAGTTTTTTTCTAGTGATAAAGCCTGTACCTTATTGAACCATCGCTAGAATCATGACAACATCCTGAAAAACCTAATAACATCTGCTAAAAAGTCTATCTTCAAACGCTTTAATCCCTTCAGTACCGTGACGCGTTTACGTATTCGTTCTGGTTACTTTTTGGTGATTTTATACAGCTTCAGAAACTTATGGGGGAGAGATTAAAATAGTGAAGACTGTGGCCATTAATCTTCTGACTTCCATAGACCCTTCCTAATGTCGATAAAATAGTCTAATCGTACACAAATCTCATGGTAAAAATGTGTCCCAGTATTGAAGGGTAAGCTTTCCTCGTGTCTCAGTTCCAGAAGGCACAGAGATGATCACTGAGGTTCTCGCGGGATGATGCCTCCACTGGTGACGCCAGAATGCTTGCCAAACTATCGCTGGAGCTATGAAAACACTCTTGGAAGCTTCACTAACTTCTGCTGCTAAATAAAAAGAAGAAAATCAGAATAAGAAAAAGAAACAGTAGAAATATTATTATCGTTGTTGTTGTTGTTGTTGTTGTTGTTGTTGTTGTTGTTGTTGTCGTCGTCGTCGTCGTCGTCGTCGTCGTCGTCGTCGTTGTTGTTGTTGTTGTTGTTGTTGTTGTTGTTGTTGTCATTATTATTATTATCCTCATTATTTTTATTATTAATTATTAATGTTATTATTATTATTATTATTATTATTATTATTATTATTATTATTATTATTATTATTATTATTATTATTATTATTATCATTATCATCACCATCATCATCTTCATCATCATCATCAATGTCGTCACCAGCATCACCAGCATAGTTCTTTGAGTACGGAGTGAACAATTTAGGTTTCCACACTTCAAGAATCCTATATGTTCGCCCTTCCCACATACTCTACCCTCCCGTCGACGTGTTCTCATCAATCTTTTGACTGGTGTGACTTATCTTCAATGAAATACTGTGGCGCACGTACAATATTACACCACCATTATGAAAGGCACTATAGGCTACTGCTCAGAGAAAAAAAAAGAATGAACGAGTAACTTCAACTTTTCATTATGTTTGGTTTAGCTTATTTCTGTTCAGTAGTTTAATCTAGTGTTACTCAATTGAAGGAACATGTGTCGTAGTCTAGTGTTCAAAGGTTACTACAGAATAACCTAAACTTTTCTCTACGTTTAGCCTAATTTCTGTTCATTAACTTACTCTAGTGTTAATCAAATAAAAGAACGTGTGTCGTAGTCTCATTAGTGTTCAAAGCGTTAAACCAGTAAACCAGAAGATGTTAATAAGAATTGTTTAAACTTGTCACTACTTTTAGTTTAATTTCTGTTCAGTAGTTTACTCTGGTGTTACTCAAATAAAGGAACTAATTAGTGTCCAAAGGGTTATACCAGAGGATGTGAAAACGAATACTTTGAACACTTTTTGATACCTGTAGTTTCATTTTCACACGGTAATTAGGCTTAGTGGTACTGAAATGGAGGAAAAGGCGTCATCAGCGGTCACAGGATTAACCCAGACGATGTGAACACGAATAATTCAAACCTTTTTAGTTCGTGTAGTTTTATTTTCACTCGGTAATTTGGTTTAGTGGTACTGAAATGGAGGAACAAGCGTCATACTCCCATCAGCAGCCACAGGATTAGCCCAGAGTGTGTTAACAGGAAGGTTAGCGCGGCGAGACACATTCCCGCCCTGATGGAGGCGTGACCGCGGAGGAGACACATCGTCTTTAGGGAGCAGCTGTCGGGAGCATCGTCACTACACTTCTGTGGCCAAAAATAATGTCTCATCCACAGCCCGTTACCTAGGTCAAGAATATGCTAAAATCACTTAAACCTCATTCATTATCCGTCATGTAGGCCACCCACGCGTCTACCCGCGGCCATGCGCTCCACATAGGTTATCCACGCCCACTGACTTTCTTTCTCCTTCCCGGCTCACACCCACACACACCCACACACCTCACCGACCGTCTGACTGAGCCGTCCATCATCCTTTTCCTCATTCACACACCAGTCCAGGCACTTCCAGATCTCGCCCACGCATCATCGCAGTAGCACCTTTCCCCCACACCTCCCCCCATGCAGCCCACCTTTAGTCTAGGCGACGACGCACCCTCTTAACTCCTTTTATAGTTATTATCGGCATCCGCACGCCCACCCATCATCACCCCACACCTTCAACACCTGACACTTAGCCTCCGTCACCCGCTCACACCACACCCCACAACCAGCCCCCGGCAGTGTCACCCCCACATCTCTCTGTCACCTTCCACACTTACACCCATTCTCTGTCACCACTCACTCCCACATCCCACACCCCAGATTCTTCACTCCAACACCCTGCATTCATCTGCAAGTCTTTGTAATCATCGTTATGCACAAGCAATGCTACTCTGTTCCGTATAGGCCAAACACACACACACACACACACACACACACACACACACACACACACACACACACACACACACACACACACACACACCCGGTTCTATATGTCAACCAGTAACGTTCTGCAGTATAGTCATCTCTAGGCAAAGATAAGATAAGATGCATTCGCGAGAGAATAAAAGAGTACAGACCTACGTTATTACAAGAGAGAGAGAGAGAGAGAGAGAGAGAGAGAGAGAGATGAAAGCACAGCGGAATTTGTTCTATTAACAGCAACATTCAGCATGACTATTAATAGGTACACTTTATTTCTTTCTTTACGGCAACACAGTCATCATTAGCAGTGCCAATCCACCTACACGCACACTCGGACCATTATTTTGAAGCACTATGTTTCCTCAAAGACTGCACGGCTCATTAGTCTCTCGTGGGTCTTGTTTCTCACTGATCATGTAGACTAGAGAATCCTCATCAAACTGCCACATACTCACCAAAATACTCCCTGATATCTTCCGCCATAAAAAGCATGTTAAGAATAGTCAAGATAGAACATTGAAACTTTTAAAATTTTGTTTACATGTTTCTTGTGAAAGTTAATTCAGCACTCCGTGAATAAGAGAGAAAAAGGAATGGGTCATGAACAGTTAACTAATAATTGGTGTGATCTTTGGAAAACAATCGATAATTAGAGACCAACAGATTCACTTATAAAGTTATAACTAATCTTCTCTGTGGCTTTTGGAAATACTCCCAGTGAGAAAGCAACAGATTCACATTTCACTCGTATCATGAATGTCTCCTTTCCTCCCTCTCTCCCTCCCTCTGCTGTTGTTATTGATTTAGGGCGATTTTTCATTTCCAGTCTCCCTCTTGGGCAGGCAAGTCATGTGTTGTTGGTTTACAATAGTTTTGCTGGGAGTTTTACTAAGGAGCTCTCAGCATTCCGTCACTGCCTCCACACGGAACCCCCTCTGAGGCAGCGACCTTGTTGTGGACCTCTCTCCCGCCCATCCCCTTCCTCCCTAACTCCTCGTCCCGGCCCCAGCAATATTCCCATATGCAGAATACTCCTTAGGAACCCCAGTGTGATGTCGACTGTTACTCCCTCGACTGTCAATGGCAATGTGACACTTCATATCTTAATTCAGTAACCCTGGACGATTTTACTGGGCAAATATATAACTACATACACTAAATTATAAAGTGTTCAATCCTTCTTCTGGCTGTGAGTGGTATCTTTATCGAAATCATAATCTTAACATGCACCAGACCATTTTATTGAGTTTGGAAAGGCACAACAGAGAAAAAATGAAACTATAATCTAAATTTTATTGTTTACTTTGATTCTGTTGGAGAAATTACCGCTACGCAGAAAAAAATCTATTAAATATGCATAGGCGAGAAATATCTGTAGTTTGTTAATATCCATCCAGCCTTGAAGCTAGCATGATAGACAACCAGGGGGGGAGCACGGGCGTGTCCTGCATCGCCTGGCTCATGCGTCCCTCTCCACCAGGGCCGCTGGAGGAACGGTACACACTGCTTGGTTCCTTAACTCCGCTGACTGTTACACAAATCATGACTTTCATTAGTTCACTTGAGCAACCCTTGGTGATTCTAGTGAGTACACCTGATGTTGCAAAGACTTACTACTCCACCACTCTATTAAGTCATTTCTCTATTAGTGCTCGAAATTATTCTTTAAACTTGAATCGTAGCGTTTTATCAAATATGAGAAGAAACTTTACAGCTCTAAAAGTTAAACCGCAGCTGCGCAATTCAGATTTCTATGTCAGAACTAATGCGAGTGGACACTTCTGCTGTCTGTGTGAGAGACCAGTTGTGACCGCCTCAAGTCAGTCTTGTGTAAAGCGGGTGTCATAAGAACAACTGTCAAAGGCCACAGAGATGATGAAACAGATTATCATGAGGTGTCCTTTCCTGTGACGATGTGCATGGTCATTATTGAACCATCATTGCAATCACGTAATTTTTTTTTTTTTGAAAGCCATCAGTAACTTTCAATGTAGTCTGTTAAAAGGAGACATTGTAGTTTTAGAACAAGACATTGCTATCCATCACAAACACAGGCCTAAGAGACAGAATTGAGCGTTGAGGCAATGTGTAGCTTACCATCCTTGAAAAGAAAAGAAAAGAAAAACATTATCTTCCACTATTGTCTGTTCAAAGTTGCCGGTGTGGTCTGAGTACGAGACATTCACAAACGGTCGGAGTGTAGATTGGGCTTCCTCACTCGGGGCAACGGTTTCCTAGCGGGTGAGCTTTGAGATAGGAAGTACCTCAAAAAGTTTCCCCTTCAGCCCATAAATTCCCGTGAAAAGCCTGCAAGGTATTAAAAAAAAAAAAAAAAACACGGACTAAGGAAACAGAGCACAGTGGTGAGGCAGAGTGTGTGTGTGTGTGTGTGTGTGTGTGTGTGTGTGTGTGTGTGTGTGTGTGTGTGTGTGTGTGTGTGTGTGTGTGTGTGTGTGTGTTTGACACTGATGATTTTATTTATACACAGCTTGTAAGAGGAAAAGATGAATTACGGAGTCTGGCAATCCTCGGCAGCAACATTAGAACCAAGGGATGATTTGACGAATATCTTTGTAGCTGTTGGAGGAAAAATAATGAATAAATGCTGGTAATATTCTCCAAGATTAAATTAATTTTAGAAGCTCTCTGAACTGGGATCGATTGAGTGTATGATTATGTACACTGTCCTAGTTAAAGATGATGATGATGATGATGATGATGATGATGATGAGTAGTAGTAGTAGTAGTAGTAAGAGGAGGAGGAGGAGGAAAAGGAGGACGAGAACAAGGACGAGGAAGAGGAAGAGGAAAAAGAGGAGGAGGAGGAATGTATGACCAAGACCAGATAAGGACTTGTTTCATGTAAGCAGTAATGTCAATGATGATGATGATGATGATAATGATGATGATAATGACGACGATGATAATGATGATTGTGAATGCCATTAGAATGTCAAAATGTTAAAAAAACTATGATATGATATTAGTAATGATGATTATGCAGTAATGACGATGATGTTAGTGGTGAACATCATGACACTCTCGACCGTTGCTATTACTGATAAAAACTCAACAAGTTATGATTATGACTAGATGTTTCATGCAAGCAAGCAGGCAAGCAGACAAGCAGGCAAGCAGAGGGGCGTCAGTCACCTGCCAGAGGGAGTGATCTGTCATGACGTAATCACAGGCGGCAGAGAATGCGTCACACTGTCACGCTGTCACACTGCCTGACTCTTCAGAAGGTGGCGCCCTTTAAGTTTACCCCGTGACCTTGAAATGGCACGCCCCAGTTTAAGTTTAACCGTCTTTATTGCTCATATTAATACCGACATACCCATTGGAATAACAGGCGAGCAGGCAGAAGTGAAGGGAAACCATGCTGTGCCTCAGAGTATTTCCTTGCTGTGGATGTGAGAGGCGATCAGGCAAGGACGAGGACAAGGACGAGGACGGAGACACGCACGCACGTAGGCAAAAGACAGACAGACAGACAGGCAGACAGAAACAGACAAAGGGGCGCGGGGCACATCCATCCCTCAACAGAATTTGCATAGAGTGCATCTGAATCATTATCTTGTTGCTTACTTGTTGCTTTGCTTTATTCAGTCGATGACGGTGATAAACAAAAACAAGAAGTACAAAAACAATATCACCACCACCACCACCACCACCACCACCATCATCATCATCATCATCATCATCATCATCATCATCATCATCAACAACAACAACAACAACAACAACAACAACAACAACAACAACACACAACAACACCAACAACAACAACACTAACAACAACAGCAACAACAACTACACTAACAACAACAACAACAACAACAACAACAACAACAACAACAACAACAACAACTACACTAACAACAACAACAACAACTACACTAACAACAACAACAACAACAACAACACTAATAATGAGATCAGGAAGTAGAATTGAGAACCTCCTTTAACATTGAGACTATTTTTATGTCTCCTCCTCCTCCTCCTCCTCCCTCCCCCTCATGTATACCTTCATTCTTGTATTTATCTATTCATTTATTGATTAATTCATTTTTATTACTGAATCATGCAAGTCCCATCTTTTGCTATCCATTTAACGTATCTTTCTTTAACTTTCCGAATACAATAGACGTGCACGGGAGGAAAACGGAAGGGAGAAACACACACATGATTCGATATTGAGAATTTCAGTGCGTTGAAGAAAGGGAAGGATTGAGTCAAAGGAGCCGTGGATCGATAGAGCTTATTGTAATGCCACCCGAAGTCAGAGTACGTGAAGACGCGTCGATTAGACAAAGGGCAAATGTTGAGTTGTCATTGACGGACTAATAAAGCGACATATTCACGCCTGTTAGGTCGTAGGTGACTCTGATGTCATAGGCAGGTAGGAATTTACTTGTGGGTGATTGTTATTTTTTTTTTATGTAAGAAGGGAAAACTGGCCAAGGGCAACAAAAATTATATATAAAAAAGGCCCACTGAGATGCCAGTCCCCAAGATATATGGTTATAGCGAAAGGAAATGAATCAATCCCTTCATGACTGACATTGCTATCTGACACACCTTCCGCGAATCACTAAGCACTCTGTGACATCTATTCTTGCCCTACAGCCACCTCCAGTATCAGTTGCAAAATCTTTCCCTTTCTTATCCCCTTCTTCCTTATAAAGATATACGCTGCTTTTAGTGTAGTGAATTGTTTCATATCGCAGTGAAAGGGTTGAAAAGTGCTGGGAATTAAAGTACGGCATAACTCGTTTTTCAGTTTTATCTATTCTTATTACTCAATACTCAAAGTACATTTTTCTTCGTCGATGTACTTTTTTTTGTGTAATTCGTCCTTTTGACTACATTCTGGGTGAAGGAACTGTAGTGTATGAAGAATGGCAATTACTTCTCAATGATTTATTGATTCCACAAGCAATATATATATATATATATATATATATATATATATATATATATATATATATATATATATATATATATATATATATATCTTTCTTCATAAAAGCTTCCGGTAACTGAACGTGTGCCATTTATCTTTTTGTTCATTTACTTATTGATTCGTTCATTATAGGGGAAATACATAACAGTTAGCTTTTTCTATACTTGTGCTTGTATTGTTTTATCCTTTCATTCTAAATATAAATATCTGTGTTCATGACGTGATGTTACTTGCAACAATCGGTACGTTGTGTGTGTAGAGAGGCTATTTTTATCATTTTGGTAGAGGGGTGATCATCTTCCTCCTTCCACCCCGTCCCTCTGCTGCTTTCACTCCCCTCCCCTCCCCTCCCCGCCCCGCCCCGCCCCTCTCCCTGCCTGCCTGCCTGCCTGCCTGCCATCTCGCCTCGTAGTGGGTGCAGACGCAGGTGCGGGGATGAAATGGGTGCATGGCGATGGCTTGCTGCACCACCACCCATCATGTCCCTTATGCTACTTTTATCCAATGATGAAATCACAAATAAAAAAAAAAAAAGAAGAAAATGCAGTTTTCGTAAAAGAAAGGTCAAATTGTAGTGTGGGGTTATTGACAGCCCGATGTAATGGACACGTAGGCCTTCCCGTGCACAAGTGTGAGTTGGGTGCGTGACTTTCTGATCCAGGGAGGACGAGTGCAGAATAAAATCTTCCTTAGTACACCTTGAACACTTCCACTTCCGTTCCTGCCGAGAACACCTGTTCCTGGTCGCGGCTGCCAGCCGCACGACCATGCTGATAACGTTTTAGCTACTCTGCCCGTATCTGTTTATAGCATGCATTATTTTAACTTGCATTATTTCAGATACTATGATAATAAAACCATGCTCAGTTGGCAAATATGATATTGCATGAATGGATTACGCTGTTTGTTAGTGAATGCAAATTTTTATCTCTTGATAATGACCTGATTTTTAAGTGTTGTTCGTCTGTTCATCGGAACCGTTGACAGCGCGCTATCTATAATGATAAACATTGATAATAAGATGGTGTTTGGTAAGGGGAAGTGACCGAGGTAAGGTGTTCACACTCCCAGGTCCTGCGGGAGTCTGGCGGTCCCGCCCTTCCCTTGCACCAATCTTTGCGCAGACCGGTTCCAATAATATGTATCAAACACAAGTGTAGCTTCGATGTCAATAATAGCCTTTATAAAACAAGGAAATAATACAGTACACATACCATTGTTAATTCAAAAATAAATATTTCTAAATTTAGCGTGTGATAAAAATGATGGTGGGACAATAATGTGTTAGTGTGCTTCTCAGGACACGTTGGGGAGTGGGGCTGCCGTGCGGGCTTTGTGGAGACTGCGAGAGGGTGAAGGTTGTGCAGATGACTGGCGATGATGGTGAACGATTGAGATCGAGTGAAATCTGGACCATCGCCCGGCATCCATGGCCCAGGTGGCTGCCACACCACTCAGTGACATGTAGACTGGATCCCATGACCTAGTGACGCGAGATCAGCCGCAAAAATAGGCAACTGGTGCGGAAACGAGACAGGGCCGCGGGACGTCCGCGCCTGCCTGCGGCTAGGAGCTTTATTCCAAGAGTGTACTAATGTCATGGGTTGTTTTGGTAGCGCTGGGGCGAAAGGTGACGCCGAGGAAAACAAAAGGCGGAAAGAAGCAAACAAGAAGATAAACAGGCAAATTCAGCAAGACAAACAAGTGTACCGGGCGACGCACAGATTGTTATTACTAGGTAAAGACAACTTGTGTTTATCGTCTGCTTAAGCGGCCATGTTGAGAACCTTATTCTCCCTTTACTCGCATCCTGTTAGCTGTATTGTGAGCCCATGGCCGTGCCTCTGGCCCACGGATCAGGTCTCAGAAGCACTGAAATCTGCAGCCGTGGGCTGGGTGGGCGGTGGGCAGCGGAGGGCGGCGAGCCAGGCTGCGGGCGGTGGGCGGCGGAGGGCGGGCGGCTGGGCGGGTGTCGCGGTGACAGGTCTGGGCAGCCATCCCCGATGTTTTGCTTCCCTATCTTGCCTTCCCCTTGGTGCCCCGCCTGTTGACCTGGTCCCCCAGCTCACCGCCGCGCCCCCCGTCGCCGCCACAACCCACCCAGGGGGAATGTGGGTTGTGTCGCCCCCGCGGGCTGCAGTGCCAGGCCTGGTGCCACAGTGTGTGGGGAATGGGTGCTGCTGTGGGCAGTTGATGTCAGGGTGGTGTGGGTTGGCGGTGGGTGTGAGGGTGGGCTGTGATGGTGCCTCACACACCTGCTGTGGGCTGCTGCCTCGCCACAAGGCTCGTACCTAAAAAAAAAAAAAAAAAAAAATGCACCTGCACACTAACTTGTCAGGAACAACCATTTGAGAGGCAAAAGGTCCTTGTTAGATCAATATCCAGGGATTCCCCTGTAAATTAGGAATCAGTCAATAATGGAGTAGGATGAAGTGTGCACCAGTTCAGTGTTTCATGCCATCATCTGACTTCACCAGTGTATTTTTTTTTTATTCTCTTTTTGCACCAAGGGTTCAAGTGGGTGGGGTGCACATTGGGATGGAGTGAGGTGGCCAAGGCACTGGGATGGTTCTTTATTGCTTGTGGCCTTTCTGATTACTGTCACAGTCAGTTGCTGTACAGGGTTCAATTTACAGGAAGGTTATTTCCATGCCATTTAGTGATATGGTAAATGACCCAGCATTGATGTGACCTGTGCATGACCCTTGCCAAACACCACACCCCTATGTGCTTAACTTGGCAGCTGCTTCCTTGCCTGGGATATGAAATTGTTGGTGTGGCATTAGTGGGCTGTGTTTATTTAGTGACAGGTTTCTAGGATGTCAGTTGCAAGGCAGGAGAATAGAGACCCACAGTGGCTGGGCATTCTTACTCATCCTTGCCAGTCAAGGATGTTTTTCAAATTGAATACTATAACATTTTACCAGTTTTGTTTCAAGGATGAGTATAAGCAAGCTAAATTTTGTGTGTAATATATTACCTACATGTGTAAATATCAGATAAGGATATTGACATCAAAGCATCAATTTATCTACTTAAAATGAGTTAAGCATAGCCAACATTTGCAGTCTTTTCTAGTATTGGAATCAGTGCACTTGTGTAGATGTCATGCAGTTTGCTTACTTATTGATACTGAGCTGCTTCATTAGGTAACAGAATCATGTATATATTATAGTAATTTTTAACTGTTTTTGTGTGTAGTATTTAGTTTTACTAATATCAAAATATAGGATAACTAAATTTGCAGACATCTTATGGCCTGATGATAAAAGGAGACATATAAATACTAATTCTGGTATTAAATGATTCAAAGTACAATTTTTATTCAGTACAGTACAGTAGGATAGGCATGAACAGTGTTGAGTGATGATGGCATCGGTGGTGACACAGACTGAAGGTGTGTCTATGGGTGTGTGGAGAGGGCACTAGTGGGGTGGTTTGTTTCCTGAGCCAAAGATGACTCAGCTACAACAGTTGAGGGGGGAGTAGAGAGTGAGAGACATTTAATGAATGGAGTGGTCAATATAGTTGTGTATGGAAGATTACAGAAATTAATTTTGAGAGTTGGAAGATTATTTATTTTCTCAGCTCACATGAAGTCACTGTAAAGCTAAAACTGGCTGAAAATGAGTGTCCAAAACTTGAAAGTAATAAGAGAAAAGGGAGATGGGCACTCATAAGTGTTATATCAAAGAAACAGTTGAATAGTTTGTAAAGAAGACTGCATTGAGGAAAGTGCTTTTGAGGTGCTGATATGAAAGGGAGAATTGGAAAATGTTACTGTTGTGATAGGGAGACCAAAATCAAGCTTTATGAATGTTTCAGAAGATAATTATTGAACAATTTGTGTGTTGCTTCGAGACATGTCAGAGAATAACATAATAGTGTTCTGTACTCATGTAGTGTGAGGAAAGGCACTTGTACTGTAGTTCATTGAAATATTACATGGAATTGTTAGCATTTGGTACCATTGCTGCTGCACCTCACACCAGTCAGACAGTCGGCCCTGTAAGACGTCGTGTAGTTGTGTGGCGTGGATGGAGATGATAGGAATAAGTCAAGGTATTATATTACAATTTGGTACTGTAAATGTAAATGGGGATGTAAATATAGGTGTGATATGTGTAGACATAGAAGATGTGCTGATGTCTTGGATGGTGAGGGATGTGATGATCAGGGGGAAAGAAAAGGTGATATGTAGAATGGTTTGTCTAGGAAAACAATTGGCACATGATCATGAAGCAGTATATTAGTGACGCTGTTTATGGCAGAGTTGGCAAGCACATTTGACGTTTCCACAGGGGAGGTGTTGGAGACAGAGTAAAAGTGGGTGAAAGAAAGGTCATGGTGTTTGAAAGGAGAACTTTCTCTCAACATGGAGAGGCCATTATGAAGGGGTAAGGAAAATGCTTTGCTGTGACACAAGGTTACAGGGATGAAGGGATGCATGACAAGGAGAAGCATTGTAGGATGGACAAGTTATGGGGATATTTAGCAGAATGAGGGGTGAAAAGACTGTGAATGATAGAGCAGAGGAGTAGCAGCAGAACTTTTATCTTCTCATGCTTGCCTGAAAAAACAGAGGAATGGATGTGATATACTGAAAGGTGGATGGTGGAGACAGACTGAGAAGTGCCAGAAAAGTTGCAGAGGTAGAGAGAGAGAGAGAGATAAAGATAAAATAAATGTTGAGAAAAGTTATTGTGCTTGAAAAGGTGAAGTGCATTATTTCCATTTAGGTAGGAGTTAGTTTAGGATAGATTAGGTGCCATGAGTGTGGAGACCAGTGATAAGGTGTCAGCAATGTATGAAAAAAGAGTTGGAGGAGGTGCTGAAGAGATGTGAGACATGGGATAACGAGGGCGGAGTTACATGCTGAGCTGGCGCCTTTTTTGGGGAAATTTTCTAGAGTGGATGGCATTATTAGGGATACACAGGAAGTTATAGATGTTGTTAAGATTTGAGATGAGTAACCTTAGATATTCATTCCCACTGTATTTTGAATTTTCCCACAAACTGAAGTGTTCTCATCTGCTGACAATCTATTCACATGACCTTGTAGATTCACAGCTGATAAGAGACTTCCACTTGAGAGAATTATATGCAGATAAAGGAAGGTAGTGCAGTACATTGTGTGATTTCCTTTAAT
The DNA here is from genome assembly GCF_017591435.1 of Portunus trituberculatus. NCBI lineage: Eukaryota > Metazoa > Arthropoda > Malacostraca > Decapoda > Portunidae > Portunus > Portunus trituberculatus. Next base: position 21,057,085 of record NC_059304.1, read on the forward strand.
GACAACCTATGCTGTATATAGTAGAGGACATGAGCTCTTATAGTGTGGACATTACATTACATTTAACTTAGTTTTGGTGGCAAGTGATACAGTGTAGAATTTAATGAGTGTCAGAACAGTAAACAGAATAGTGCTGTTTTGCCAGATTAGGTTTATATATATATATATATATATATATATATATATATATATATATATATATATATATATGTGTGTGTGTGTGTGTGTGTGTGTGTGTGCGATTAAAAAAAAAAGAAAAAAAATTACTTCTATTTGCTGAAGGTAGTTGTGGTAGCGTTAATCATACACAAAGAAAACACTAGTGACAAGATGCATAGTTATTGTATAAAATGCCTTGTCTTCTATCCATCCTCATACACTCCTTGCTTCTTCAGGATGTCTTGTTAGGTTTATCTGTGCTTGCTGTGGTGGTGCTCCTGTCCATCACTTGACCTCTGACCCCACACTGGATAAGAAGCACACACACACCTAACTAGATATTCAGGTTTCCATAGCTTGTCTTTTCAAAGTTTTCCCAGCCTTATATTGATTGATTGACTTCACAAAGGAGGATGAACAGTTTGGCAGGTTTTGTGCTGCCTGCCCCGCCCAAGCTCAGACTTGATGCAAAGGTTGATGTCACAGATGTTTAAATGTTACTAGAGATGGTGACAGGTCAGTGAGCAGTGAAGCAATGAGGAAAACAGAAGGCATTTGTTGCTGGCATTGGTAATACTCCGTACTTGAGATGCACAAGTCAACATTGGCTTTTCAGTGCATGTGTTGACGCCATTCATAGCCTTTGATTTCTATATTTTGTGTCGTTTCAAGTTTCTTATGCTGAGACCTACTACTGGTGTGACTCCATGTCAGGCATCTCTGCTTGATACATGCTGATGTGATAGTTGTGGCAGTGTTTTGTGCTGTGTGTCACTGTAACAGAGGTAGACTTGACATGTTGATGTGTGTGCTGGAGTTCATGGCATATATTTTGCCATCACAACTTGGGAACAAAAGGTTTATGGAGTTTAGTCCTTCTCACTTGTATTTCTTTACAACACAAAATTAGCTAGCCTGACAACCTGACTTACAAGAATTACAAGAAAACTGCCTTCATTTTCCCTTTGAATCTTAAGAATGACTTCAAGAGGGCAGGCGAAGGAGGGACTAGCACATCTTTGTTCAGGGTGACTTCTTTTCCTCTAGTGAGGCAAGGTGTGGTGCCCCTTCTTGGCTGCTTGGATGTCCTCTGTGAATGCATCTTGTCTGGGGTATGATGACTAAACAATACATAGTCTGTCCGTTTACTGCCTGGTTAAACATTGGTGATTGCTGAAGCTAGCTAAAGATCGCATGACCAGATCATTTACATGATAGCTTTGGTAATGGCATGTAATTGGTAAACTGTATGCAAAGCATTGCTTGCTCTGGAAATTCTGAAAAATGTTTAAGTTTGTTGTGCTGTCAGACACCAATGAGTTATAGGTATATATCAATACTATTTGATTTGTGGTGAATTATGGCTTCTGGCAACAGACTACAACATGATGATGTCTGTCTATCAAAAGCTTGTATCTTAAGTTAAAGATACTTGTAAATAGTACTATATTCTCTCTCAATATGTACTGTGAGGAGATTTTGAACTCTCATTTTAGAACCTCTCTAATGACAACTGTCAGATTTTTGTCACCAGGTATTATAGTATCTGACTTTGTGATAAGCCTGCACCACCTGCACTGTAACCTAAATGTGACATGGTAATGTTTTTTATTTTTTATTTATTTTTTTTTTAGAAATTCGGCAGTGTAGTTGCTACATTAATATTCATGTACAATAACAAATATCTTTGATAATAGCAGAAATAAGTGAGCACTCAGATGGAGCTTTCTTACTTTGTTACAGCAGTGAATCATCCATAATTGTGAAATCATTATCACTCCTTTGTGCTGATGTATGGAGCAGACACAAAAGGTTAAATGGAAGGCTTTGCATTACCATGTCATTTGCTTCAGTCAGCAGTCTGTTGTGTCTGTTGGTGCTGCTTCCTCATTCTGAGATACAAGGCCAACTATTGTATCGGGTTTACCTCAGTTTCCCTATGTGTACAGTATTAGGTTTTCCCAGGCATCCATTTTTATGAGGGAGTCCTTAAAGGAGGATGGTTAGCTGGGCAGGCTGTGTGCCATCCATTGCTGTCTGGACCTGTGACTTAGCCATGCCTGTGGTTGCCCACCGCATTTAGCGACTCAGTTGTTGTTGTAGCGGAGAGAGACTGTTGAAGGATTTGCGTGATGATTGCTCAGGCGATGTGCAGTAGTGATCTATTTATTTAAACTTTTCATGTTTTCCATTTTTTTATTTTCTGTTTGTAAAACTTGGGCATAAATTAGATTAAAATTCATGCTCACTTTTAACTTAAACTTACATTACTGATGATTTTTTTATCCTATGTGGGTGAATGCAGCGTTGTAGAAGTACTAACTTTGTCTGTATAACGCGAGACCTTTCTTGGGTGTGTCACAGGACTGTCCATCATCCTCTCATGCCCCGTACACTTTGCAAACCTCCTCATGGCCCACAGCACATTTGCTACCCTCTGATTTTTATTAATGGTGTAGTGAAAGGAAATATTATGGCACTGTCTCCTTCCATTCTAAGAATCTGCCACCACCTCTGTGTATCCAGGGGGCCAGTCACAACATTGTTATCCTCCCCAACAAGTGATAGGAATAGAGTGAGGAAATGAAAAGTCACCAGTGGCAGGATGGATCACTTGTATGTATGCTTCAACATATTACAAAACAAAAGCTATGAATTATTTTAGATGAAGTAAGACAGTTTTCATTTGATGCAAAGGAATGGCTAGTGACATGAGGCAGTAGTCAGCATAGTGCATAACCTCACAGTGATGATGGCGATTGTTTCAGGCATTTATAAATGTTTGTCTTTACTGGAATGATTGAATATGTGAATGGAATTGTACAAGTAATCCCTTTCAAGGAGTTCTCGGAAATAGGTGTCAAATAAAGCTTGACATGAAAAGATAGTCTACCTAGAATATTGAATATCTGAATTGTATTTACAATGTTCTTTGTGTCATGAAGAAGTGATGAAGCTTAAGGAAGAACTTGAGAGAATTAAAACCTGAATGCATAAAACACAAACTGACAAATGAAATATAAATAGTTGAGAAATAGATATGCAGAAGATAAACAATTATCTTATCAGTGGGTATTTAAGTATGGGACATAAAAATAAGGAACATGATTCATATGAGCAAGGAGTGTGTATATCTTGTAGTTTGCCTGTTTCATGTCTAAGAATACAAATACAGCTTCAAAACCATCGCCAGCGACAGTTTGTGTGTACATTATTACATTCAGCAAGAAGACTGCTCTTTCCTAAACAGACATTTGTTTCTCTTTCATGTCGGGGTAAACACAAACTAAACTAGACTGGTTCAGTGTTGACATATTTGCCCATGTACAATAACAACATTAGTATATAAAAGTTATAATTCATTAATATTTGAGTGTTTATTGATGATTTCAGTGAAAATTGTAGCCCTTGATGTATAGGTGTCCCTTAAGTTAATGAAGTTCACTAAGGTAGATTTGAGTTACCATATGACAGTTACTGTTCATATTAGTGGGATGAGTTCTGGTATCATTAAGTGTATGGCACTTTTCAGCTCATGTGCCCTTTAGTTAGAATCTTAACATTTTAGAAATTGTTATTGTTATTGTTATTATTATTATTATTATTATTATTATTATTATTATTATTATTATTATTATTATTATTATTATTATTATTATTATTATTAGTAGTAGTAGTAGTAGTAGTAGTAGTAGTAGTAGTAGTAGTAGATGTAGTAGTAGTAGTATTTATTTATTTATTTATTTATTTGTTTGTTTGTTTATTTATTTTTATTTATTTTTTTTGTTACTTTTGCTTTTGCTTTAGAATTATGATGAAGTTTTCTCAGTGCAGGGCAATAACAGTAGTACTGTGATGGCAAAGCCTTATACCTTAATGCTGCAAGAAAGTCTATAGTTGCAGACGAGTGTTTCTGGCCAAGGCCATTCAATCTCACAAGTCATCCCAGGCTTTCAACAAGTCACACTTCACTCACTGCAGCAATGATGTGCAGTCTTGTGTACACATCTTACTTTCTTTTGCTAAGATACAGTAACTAAATACAGATAGATAGGTAAGCAAAAGTCTGAAAGAGACAAAAGGCATTTTATTGTTATTACAATATTGTGAGGCAGGAGTGATGCAGCATGGCAGTGCAGTGTGGCTGGTTCAGAAGAACACTGCCTCTGTTTTCTCTGTTTACATAAAAGAAAGGTGACAAAATGGTGAAGTGGTGTTAGATACCTTGTTTCAGCTACATCCCTTTACATGGAGTATCAGGAATAGATGGAAAGCTTTTGAATGAGGTCATGGAGAGAGTGAATGCAATATTAAAGAAAGGAAAATGATAATTAAGTCATGTATCTTACATTAATCTGAGTGGCATGCTGAAACTTACTAAGCAAAAACTGAATGTTAGGAAGGGAAGAGGTGGCCTGATGAAGGAGGCCACACCACATAGCAACCCATCACACCAAAACCAGTCACATCCCACATACTGAAGCAAACACCTCACAACTCACATCTTCAGGCACCTCTTGGGTGTTGTGGTCAAGGGCTGTACCAAGTTGAAGTGTAGCTACAGGGAAGGCTGTCATCAGTGGCTAGTTAACTCAGGCATTGTCTTGTAGTGAACACTCATGGCTGGAATGCTGTTGTTAGCTGATTGATGGCAAACAATTTCATTTGAATTTTCATTCATCTTAGTGGTTTCTGTCTCTGACCTCATCTGACACTTGTTGAATGAGACTTGTTACTTGTATTATTGTTACTCAAGTTTCATGACTGTTGATTAAAAGGATTATTCGCTTACTTTTTGTGTTGTGGAATCTACTTTGATGCATCTTCTTTGGAACTCTTTGACGTGGTTTGTTGGGTTGTCAATGGTCATGACAGGAATTTCTACTCTTCATCCTGTGCACTCTTTCCATTCACACTCATCATTGTGTCTATACTGAATTCACTTGATAATGTTGAGGGTCTGTCAGCTCTGAAAGTAAAGTGCACTTTTCAGACAGGTGTCAGTCATGGTGTGGCTAGAGTTGGTGTCTGTAACATACAGGAATGTGTGTTGTGTGAATGTGTCGATACCACTAACTAGAACACGTCTGTATTTTGAGTATCATGTAAACTAAGCTCACCACATTCAGGTAATTTGTACTGATTCATCTCCCTCAGATACCTTTTCATCTTGAAATAAATAGTACATAGCCTGAACAGAACTGATTGGAGGGTAGATTTTTAACACTATGAATGTCAACAAGGCCACTAACGTGTCTGTGGATGTACTCGTGACGTGTGGTACTTCTCAGCTTTGGTCATAAGGGAGTGCAGTGTTTTCCACAGCAAATGTTGTTGTTAGTCTATGGGTCACAGTCATTTGCAGACCCAACTCACACTGGCTCATAATGAAACTTGGCTTAAATGTATAAAAGAAATCTTAACATGCTTTATCACAGTGCTGTTTCAGTTCTTAGGTCCCTAGTTGGTGCATGAACTTATAGCAAAATAGTTCTTGTTTTACTAGGATGTGAGCACTATATAAATTGCCTTTAATGACATGTTGTATTGGTTTAAGGGTCTCTTGCTTATATTGTAAGTTTGACTCAGAGTCAGAGTTAAATGTTTGCTTTCTCATCGTGTTTGAGGTTTGAGGTTGACTAATGCTTTGTTTTTATTCAGAGTTAAGTGTTTACTTTCTCCTTGTGTTTAAGGTTAGAGGTTGACTAATGCTTTGTTTCCATTGCAGGCGCTGGTGAATCAGGGAAGAGCACCATAGTAAAACAGATGAGAATTCTACATGTCGATGGATTCAGTGAAGAGTAAGTACTTCTGCAATTGACTGTGTGGACTAACAAATCCAGCACTACTGTAGTATGATTTGGGACACTTAATTTTTATCTCTTACAGCTACGAACTGATAATGAAAGGTCAGGAAAACATTTTATTGGTTGTCAACTCAGCTTATCACAAACAAGGGCAAACATGAAACCTTTCGAATTGTGAGGTGTACATCTGGTATTAATTGCTTGTACATAATGCTTTTTAGATGAGTCACATGACCTTACCATTTTGATATAGAACCCAGTGGTGTTTCAACAGTGGTTCCTTATCATACCTACCTTCACACCCAGGCATAACTACACATTGATAAAGTAATCCTGCCTATCTTATCCAGTTGTTATCAGCACTATCAGTAATATTGTAGGTGGGTGGCATTTCCTCAAGGTGGTGAATAGGGAGAGAGTAAGATAGCATTTCCTCCACCTTCACAGTAAGCAAAATGAGACCTAACAATTGATTCACCCATGTTGCAGTTTGTAGTGTGTTAGTTTCAGAGTGTTCTTTTGACTGGTTATGTTAGGGACCACCACATCAGCTCACTTGTCTCCACCTTACTCTGTCTTCAGTCTCTTCTTTTATACAGATCACTCCTGTCTTCATCCATTCTATAAACCTTATCTTTACTCTCTCCTTTCCTCCTGATATGGGGTTTTAGATTGGTCAATAAAACTTTTGGCATTGTTGTTCTTAATCAATTACATGCACTAGATCTCTCCACTTGTTGATGTGTACCAGTATAGTGTTGTTACTAACAGTGTCCCTTTCATGTGTCATAAATTGTTTCCAGGACTCTGTTATGATTAACAGGATTCTTCCATTCATGTCTGGCTGTAAGGGCAGACATCATGATCCTGGTGGTAGTAGAGGATGGGGTTTCTTTTCATAGCACCAACCTTAAAAGCAGATGAAGAAAACATCCCCAGGCAGAACAATGGTAGGCAGGGGCAGTGATAGGGCAAGAGGGGGAGATGGTGTTTGTGTTAGATTGTTATGATATGGAGTGTGGTGAGTGGAGGATGACCATTCTGACTCTGACTCTCCTCCTCCTCCCAGTTTTCCTCCTCAGCTGCCACTCAGGTCTGCCTTCTTTTGGCAACACTTGCATCATGGACTGCTTCTCATTACTTGATATGATAATTCTGATATTCTGAGAACAATGTAACTGTCCTGAGATGTCAAAAATAAAAAATCACAAATTTGTAGCACTATCATCAGTTGGGATCAATACTACTGTATTAAAGAAATTAATATATCCATGATTTTAATAAAAGAATTATCCTTCATGAAGAAATGGGCATATGTTTAAAAATAATGAGATGGTATAGATATTAGATGTGGTGTATAGATATCTGTGGAAACTTGGCTAAATGATCCTGGATTGTTTGTTTCTGTGAGGAAATACAAATCCCTGTGAAGATGAGGACTGGTAGTAAAGGCTGGCAAATTAAGTGTAGGCTGGGGACACAGTAGAGGTCACTGAAGAAATGCAGGATCATACAATTCACTCTTCATACATATCACCATCTGCTGTTCTCTCATCATACACCTCAAAGTGCTAGGTGGTTACAGAGTTCAAGGATTCTTTAGGTGAGGGTAAGCAATTGGAGTATCAGCAACACCACTGGTGTCATGAGAGACCAATGTTGTGGTGTGGGAGGTGTAAGACAGTGTTGTGAAGCTGTCCTTCCAAGATGTGAGGGAATGCTTGTATGGTGATGCCTTGTTCTGCCCATCTAACTTAAAGGCATGCATCAAACAACTTATTTTATATCAAAGTAGCATTTTATATCAAAGTAGCATTCAAAGTAGGTGAATTAATTGAATGGTTCAGACAGCTTGGTCCCATAACATATTAGCTGTTTGGCATCTTGATGTTATTAGAAGCCAGCTTGCAGTTAGTGAAGACTTTCGTGTGAACTGTGCCATTAGTCAGTCAGCATTGTTACCATCATTGTCCTTCCCTCTTCCTCGCTTTTAGCATTATCACCATTCACCATGCTTATCATCGTCATCATCATCATCATCATCATCATGCCATCATTAGCAGCAGCAGCCTACCTCCTAGGAAAGTTAAAGGCAATTTAGAAGTTGTGCTGGTATTGGGAGCAAGTCAGTTTGCTTGGTGTGTGTTGGGTGCCTCGATGTGCAGGGCCTGTGGGGCTGTGTGGTCTGGTGTAATATTTTAGATAGGTTACTCACTCAATAGCTACATGTCAAGTGACCTCATTGTTGCTGGTGTGATGAATAACTTGAGTTTACTCAGCAATGAAGATCAGAAACCTAAACTTGTAACATTGTGTACTATTTGGTCTCCACACATTGGCATGGGATTCACTCAAATCAGCCTGGGTTTGAGGGCAGACTAAAAGAAAACAGTCAGAGGTGTCAGATTTCCCTTACTTTGATGACTTAGTGTGAGTGTACCCAAGATAAAGATGTCAGATTTTTTGAAGATACTGAATACATCAAATACAAGATAATGAACTGATTGGCTTTCCTTTTTGTATTAGATGAATTTCAGTATTTATAACTTCCACTGCTAAGATGATGAAAAAGCAAAGCTGTAAATGAAGGGTTACCAGTGTGTGGCACTAATCTGTGCACAAGAACATGGTGTGCATTATGAGAACTGACTGCAATTATAGGAAAATTTCGCTCATGATTTTTATAGCGAAGAGTGAGTGCCTTGGTTTAGAGTAGAATGTTTCCTAGTATTGTGATGAAATACCGTCTCAAATGAAGGTTTGTGAGTTGTACTGAATGACCAACCAACCTAGTTCTATTAGCTATTCTGATTGGATGGCTGGAAATGAAGCAAGAGGTGATGGCATGTCCTGTGTGGCTGCTGTATTAGTGGAGCCATGATTGCATTGAAAGCCAAGGAAATTGTTATCTTTTGGTTCTCAGATGTGTGAGAAGGAAGTTGGGATGTTTGAAATGGTGAAATACAGATTATTAAGTATTCTCCTCTTCCTCTCCCTCTTCCTCAGTTAACACACACTGTTCATATTTAATGATTTATACTATGAAATATGAAATATCTCCAGCTCAGGCTTAGGTTTACTGTAATGTTAGAAGATGAACTATGAAATGTAAGTGACCCATTGATGTGGACACACACACACACACACACGCACACACACACACACACACACACACACACACACACACACACACACACACACACACACACACACACACACACACACACACACACACACACACACACACACACACACACACACACACACACACACACACACACACACACACACACACACACACACACACACACACACACACACACACACACACACACACACACACACACACACACACACACACACACACACACACACACACACACACACACACACACACACACACACACACACACACACACACACACACACACACACACACACACACACACACACACACACACACACACACACACACATCATTGTCAAATGTGGCCTAACAGCTTACTCTTCACGTATCCTCCTTATTTTACCCATCAAGGCTTAATTTGGAATGCTGTACACACTGTAACATCACTGAATTACTGGAACTCAAAACTGTCTTCATGCTAGACTGTAACACCACCATAATACTAAACTTTTGTAACACTGTATCCAATCTATTCACCAATAAATGTGCATGAACACTGCAATCAGTCACTCCAGAGTAAACTGCAACACACTGTAGCATTGAACCATTGCCTCTGTAACACTGTATCCACTGAACATGCACAAACACTACAGGCAAACATTTCATTGGTATTCCACACTTAATACTGCTCCTGAATTCTGCCATTGCAGTCTTAATGTTAAATTGTAAAACCAACACAGCACTGCCTCTAACTCTAAGCAATGCAGTGTTGTGCTCAGAGCAGTGTTGCCACTTCTCTGAATCTGCTCTTTATCAACAAAGATGATCTGTACCAGGGGTGTCAAGTATTCTATATTTAGACTTGTCATAGTGGGTGTAATAAATTCATATTTAGAGAGACACACTGTCCTGTTTGGCAAGACCTTCATCATACATGTGGCTTGCAGCCTTCACCTCTGTCACCTCTGTGTGAAGCCTTGCCAGGGGGATCTTGGGTGGTCACCTGTGTGTGTGTGTGTGTGTGTGTGTGTGTGTGTGTGTGTGTGTGTGTGTGTGTGTGTGTGTGTATTTTCATAATGGAAGAACTTGATTGTTTTTGTCTGTACTGTATAATTTTGTACTATCTGTAAGAGCACAAATAGAAGTACCTACACATCCTATTGTTAGAAGATTTGTTAAACCTGTGATGTTTGTCAATATAAAAATCATAACCACCTTATTTTTGCTTATTTCAGAGAAAAACGAGAGAAGATACAAGCCATCAGATGCAACATCCGCGATGCCATCTTGGTGAGTACCTCTCCTGGTGTGTGTGTCCTGCACAGCATGGGGGGTGGGGATGTATGTTAGGGTAAAGACAGACAGTGGGATGTAAGTGTGTAAGTTGTGTCACGTTATCTGTGGACATATTGAGTTGATTTGTGTGTCTAGCTATGAGTATTTTTGATGCATTCCTCCACCAAGGACTATTGCAGGAGGCATGGCACTGGCAGAAAATTAACTGTCTTTCTCTGTTCAATACTTCCTCATTGTGTGATTAAAGCCATGCCTGTCCTGTCCTTCCCTGCAGTAACACACCACTCTTTATCCTGTTAAATGGTGGCTTTCATCTCATGTTTTCTCTTTCAGTTCCTCTTTGTGGCTTTTAATGAACTAACTTATTAATTCTTCCCATACACCAAAAGCACATCAAGCTGACATGCTTCATCCATTCATTCAATCCTGTTCTAGGTGTCTTCCATATCAACTACTTAACTTTATTTCTTGAGCCTGTTTGTTTTTGTTATGATGTCAGTTACAGCATGACAATATCGTTCTCTAATTGACAGCAGAATAAGGGTGATTGATGACAGGAAACCCATCAGATAAGAGCTTCTCCAAAGTTGTATTGACAGGAGGTGATGCTTGTGGCTTATTGCTCATCATTGACTTAATGTTATTGGTCCAGCAGTGGTGTATTAAACCAGTCATTACTCACCTACACCTTGATAGATTAATATGGTTAAATAGACCTCCAGCGTTGTACATGTCTTGGAGGGAACGCAACGTATTAAAGAAACAAGACGAGTGTGTGATGTACAGTGTTGTGTTTGAGTAGTGGTGGTCATCAGTACCATACAGTTATTGTGGAGCCTGACAGACTCAGTACTCAGGGTGTTGGCTGTATTGCTCCCTGCTGTTGTCACCTTGACTCCAGAGTGATCTGACCTAATTTTGACAGCAGGGTGTGACCTGGGGGTTTAATATGTCAAGGACACTGGGATGGCAGTGCTACATGGCATATAGTGTTGCCAAGTGTACTGGAGAACATACAGCGTCATTGTTCCATCATATTGAAAGCCATTAAAGTAAAATGCCGCTGTTGATTGAAACATTAACTTATACTTTTTGAATAATTAAGGCAAAAGATGACAATGTGAGCAAAAGAGAGAGGTGTTCATATGCTTATTAACTGTGAATATGTCTGTGAATGTGTTACAGGTGCAGCCAATACCTG
>NC_059304.1:21078674-21083674 GCF_017591435.1 Portunus trituberculatus
CTTTTGTGGTGCAAGATCTCCCCGTGGCCACGCATCATCATCTGAGGCATTGTTCACGTGCTGCTTGTTGCTCAGCCTGCTGGGTTCACCACCGAGCAAAAGTGTCGCGCGCCACTCTCTGGCCAGTAAAGCACACCCCACTATAACGCCTTACCCCGCTGGCCCTCTCCCCCGCCACCAGCACGTCGAGGCCTGTTAGAGGTGAGATGGAGGCAGGAGACCAATCCACCTCTTGATTCTTGCCGGTTATTTCCATCCCAACCTAACCTAACTAAATCTTGACCCAACCTAACTGATGAATATTGAACTTGTATAACTCCAATGACTGCGTGTGGTGGTGGGATGATGGATAAGGCAGTTAATTGATAGCGGGCACTGAGAGAGTGTGTCAGTGTGCACGGCAGGGCTGGCGGGGCTGGCTCGAGGTTGGCGGCGTGCGGCGTGCGGTGTGCTCCTGGGCGGCTCTTTGGGGCTGGCGATGGCTGAGTGATCGGGTTTCACGGCCTCGCTTCATGGCTGCCCACTGCACGAACACGGCTTGACTTTTCCTTCACGTCAATACGCTGTTTTACTTTGATTGATGTCTCTTCTCTTGGCGTATATTGATCAACTAGATGCATTTTTTGTTTTTGTTTTTATCTTTTTTTGTTCTCATTCATCCATCTTCGGTTTCGTTTGTTACATGAAAAAAAGAGGATCAGGCTTTTTTCGTGGGATTGAGAACATGAGTATCTATGCAGACATGTATACTTTTGTCTTCGTAATGCTTACACACACACACACACACACACACACACACACACACACACACACACACACACACACACACACACACACACACACACACACACACACCTTAGATTGAGTCGCAGCAGTTGCTTTGTAATATATGCTTAGTGGGTAATCAGATTTTAGTAGTTGCTTTTCTTTGCCATAATACATTCAAAGTACAACGCTGAAAAGATTCCTGAGGATACAGAAATAATTGTATGGATGGATAATGTATAATACGTATGTAGTGGATAAAGTGTGTGTGTGTGTGTGTGTATGAGAGAGAGAGAGAGAGAGAGAGAGAGAGAGAGAGAGAGAGAGAGAGAGAGAGAGACTTTGGAAACTACCCCACCGTAGTCTCTCTTCACCCATCACGCAGGTGCTACACTCGGCAACAGGTGGGACAGGTATAGTGATGCTCAGGTGTTGCTAGTGACACCAGATGACTACTCACGCTTGGAATCACCTGGAAAAGCTTGGCAACCTCCCGAGTATTGGTGTAGAGTTTAGAGTTTAGATAGTAGCTCTGGGTTGTATTGTGGTGTTGGTGCTCTTGTATCATTCCTTTAAACTGCTTCCGGGTAACCTTCTTAGCGTTTTCTGTGGAATTAACCCCTTCAGTACTGGGGTACATTTTTACCTTAAGATTTGTGTACCATTAGACTGTTTTATTGACATTAGGAAGGGTCTATATAGGTTAGAAGATAAATGGCCAGAGTCTTCACTATTCTAATCCCACATAAGTTTCTGAAGCTGTATAAAATCACCAAATAGTAAGCAGAGTGAATATGGAAACACGTCATGGTGCTGAAGGGGTCAAGGAATTCTGTACCTTATAGTTCAATGCTTCTTTACTTTAACCCCTTCTGTGTCATGACGCGTTTCCATATTCATTCTTACTATTTGGTGATTATATACAGCTTCAGAAACTCCATAGACCGTTCCTAATGTCAATAAAAATGGTCTAATTGTACACAAATCTGAAGGTTAAAATGTGTCCCAGTATTGAAGGGGTTAAGAGGCTAGAAGTGGGGTGGGGGGATTCATGTGTGTGTTGTCAAGGTAAGTTGAAGAGTGACAACGTTTGCTACCATTGTCGCATATTCAGAAACGCCTCGCTCACATTGATTATTTGCTGGTTGTTAAGGGTGTTTTTATGGTTTGAGCTGCAGATTTAAAATGTTTCTACGTTATTAATAGTAACACCTTGCTCTTCCATGATTACTTGTTGGTGTTTTGAAGATGTTTTTTATGGTGTAAGTTACAGATTTAGAATGTTTCTATATTATTAACAGAAATCCCTTGTTTTTTACGATTACTTGGGTTTTTTAATGGTGTTTTTATTCTTAAGTTGCAGATTTAAAAGATTTGTGATTATTATTTAAAACGCCTTGCTCTCACGATTGTTTTTGAAATTTTAAGAATGTTTTTACGATTCTAGCTGCCGGATTTAGATTTGTACATTTTTAATAGCAAGACGTTGCTCTCTCAGTTGTTTTGGTGTTTATAGTTGTAACGGCAGATTAAAATGATTTAAGCATTATCAACAGGGTAAACAGTCTTGGAGAGAGAGAGAGAGAGAGAGAGAGAGAGAGAGAGTGAGTGAGTGAGTGAGTGAGTGTGTGTGTGTGTGTGTGTGTGTGTGTGTGTGTGTGTGTGTGTGTGTGTGTGTGTGTGTGTGTGTGTGTGTGTGTGTGTGTGTGTGTGTGTAATTCACCTCGGTCGCCTGCTGGTCACCCAGCCAGTCTTCCCCATTACGGAGCGAGCTCAGAGCTCATAGACCGATCTTCGGGTAAGACTGAGACCACATCAACACACAACACACACCGGGAAAGCGAGGCCACAACTCCTCGAGTTACATCCCGTACCTATTTACTGCTTCGTGAACAGGGGCTACACATTAAGAGGCTTGCCCATTTGCCTCGTCGCTTACCGGGACTCGAACCCGGCCCTCTCGATTGTGAGTCGAGCGTGCTAACCACTACACTACGCTGTGTGTCTGTGTGTGTGTGTGTGTGTGTGTGTGTGTGTGTGTGTGTGTGTGTGTGTGTGTGAGAGAGAGAGAGAGAGAGAGAGAGAGCAAGGCGTTTCTGAGTAGTCGAGAATTATCACCGTGTTTTCCTTCGTGTTAAGTATCCTGCGCCACTGGGAATCAGGAGTCAGGTTCTATGAGGCTGTAAGCATATCAGAGGACTTAAGGCGGAGAGAAAACACACAACACAATGGGAACAAGTAGAACGTCACATGATTTCTGGCCACGAGTGTAAGAGTGTAATTATCACCTTGTATACCATCAACCCAGACACTTTCCTAGCCTTGATTGTTTTCTAGTGTGATTTTTAGCCCCTTCAGTATTGGGACGCTTTTTTACCATGAGTCTTGAGTATTACTGAATGATTTTATATGCAGTAAGAAAGGTATTTGGTGGTCAGAGGATTAATGGCTAGAGTCTTCACTATTATACCATCAACCCAGACACTTTCCTAGTCTTGATTGTTTTCTAGTGTGATTTTTAACCCCTTCAGTATTGGGACGCATTTTTTACCATGAGTTTTGAATATTACTGGATGATTTTATATGCATTAGGAAGGATCTGGGAAGGTCAGAGGATTAATGGCTAGATTCTTCACTATTTTAATCCCGACATAAGTTTCTGTAGTTTCTGTAGGTGTATAGAATCACCATATAGTCAGCATGATACATAAAAACGTGTCATGGTACTGAAGGGGTTAATATGTTTTAGATCCTATGGTGAACTAACCTGTGTTATGCTCTTTTCTTCCCCAAACAGACCATCACCGGTAATATGTCCACCTTGACGCCCCCAATAGCGCTAGAGAACCCCGCCCACCAGTTCCGCGTCGATTACATCCAAGACGTGGCCTCCCAGAAGACTTTCGACTACCCTGAGGAGTTCTATGACCACACCCAGATTCTGTGGCAGGACAGGGGAATACAGGCCTGCTATGACCGTGCTAACGAGTATCAGCTCATTGACTGCGCTAAGTAGTAAGTGTTCCTGCATGCTGGTGGTGGTGGTGGTGGTGGTGGTGGTGGTGGTGGTGCTTGTATTTGGCTATGTTGGTGTTTTTTATTTATTTATTTAGTGGGTGTGTGTTAACTCTTGTATATTTTTCTGTTCTTGTTTGTTTTCTCATTTTTGCTTTTTTTTCGGTCTCTCTCTCTCTCTCTCTCTCTCTCTCTCTCTCTCTCTCTCTCTCTCTCTCTCTCTCTCTCTCTCTCTCTCTCTCTCTCTCTCTCTCTCTCTCTCTCTCTCTCTCTCTCTCTCTCTCCTTCGTCACCGCCTTCAGGAGCTAAGGATACTGCAACCAAACCCCTTTCTACCTTACCTATCACGTTGCATCTTAGTTATAGTCACTACGCAACCTTAACACAGCGCCAACCATTGACTCACCCCACATGATGAAGGCTGAGGTGAGTTGCATCCCAGTAAGGAGGCTGGGCGATGCATTGGGTCGGAAGTAAGGTAAGGTAAGGTAAGGTAAGGTAAGGAAGAGCAGTGAGCAGGACCTGGGGAAATGTCTGGGCTGGCTGGGAGTTGGTGAGTGGGGGTGGTAGTTTATACAGCATGATTTATTACCCAAACATACACTTACTTATGAATACAAATGCCACAAGGAGGAGGAGAAGGAGGAGCAGCAGTGGGAACCTTGATCTGTCCTAACCATTTAGCTGTGGCGGTAGGAGAGAGAGAGAGAGAGAGAGAGAGAGAGAGAGAGAGAGATGGGGGAAAGGTTGTCTAGGCTGTGTAAGCAAACGGAGAGAGGATGTGGAGGAAGAGGAAGAGGAGGAGGAGAGGAAGTGATTTGGATAGGCTGTGAGAGAGAGCATACTAGAAGAGAACTTAGTAGATATATTATGAAAGAAAAGATTTGTGTAGGCCTGCAGTGGATGTATTGGAAGAAGAATTAAAAAGATGGCATAGTCTAGTGAATGAGGAGGAGTTAAAGGGTTTGCATAGGAGATTTGTGTGTGGGTAGGGTTAGTATATAGACAGTGTAAGTGGATAGGAGAGGAGTGATATGCATGGCCTTATGAAAGTGGATATATATATATATATATATATATATATATATATATATATATATATATATATATATATATATATATATATATATATAGGGAATGGAGTGGGTATATGCGCAATGAAGTGGATGTTTGGCGAGAGAAGTGGTTGTTGTATAGATCATTTGAGTAAGTGGATATGT
>NC_059304.1:21086174-21121174 GCF_017591435.1 Portunus trituberculatus
GCCGGTTTTAAGATGAAGAGTGTTAGTAACCGGAAGCTTCTGAACCTGAAGCTCTCTGCACTACTCTTGTGTTATTGACGCTGCCACCTCTCAAATTGTTGCTATAGACGGACTGACTCACTAACGATGAATGAATTAATGAATAGGTAAATAAATAAATGATTGACTGATTTATTGACTGATTGACTGACTGAATGAATGATTGGCTGATTGATTTACTGAATGAATGGATGATTGGATGAATGGATAAATGAATGAATGAATGAATGAATGACTACCTTCGCCTATTATGACTGACTGACTGACTGACAGACTGACAAAGTGAATGAATGAGTGAATGACTGATTTTCAACTATTAACACTTAAAAAAAAAGAATTATGTAGATTGACTGACAGACTCCCTCCCTCCCTCACTCACTCACTCACTCACTCACTCACTCACTCACTCACTCACTCACTCACTCACTCACTCACTCACTCACTCACTCACTCACTCACTCACTCACTCACTCACCCATCCATCCATCCACCCACCCACCTACTACCTACTTGCTTTCACCTTCTCGAGAAAAAAAAAGATAAAACGAGAAAAAAAATAATAGAAAAACCCGCCCTCTTCCTCCTCTTCCCTCCTTCAATTCTGAACGTGGATTGGATAGAAAGAAAACACCAGTGAAGAGAGGAGTACAAAATCAATAATGTGGCTGGCTAGTTACCCCAAATGAAGCAGCAGTAATGAAGTACCAAGTTAGAAAATGTGTGTTCATGTACTATAAACCCGGCTCGCCCCAGCCTTGCTCCGCCTCGCCCCCACTTCGCCCCGCTCTCTTCTCTCTCAGTGGCTGTGTTAACGAGACAGGTGACGCGTGCTGGTTTCTCAGGTGCTTTGTTGTGACGGCAAGGTTAGGTGCTGGCGTATGTATGTATGCTATCTAGTATATTCATGGAAGTGTCATACGTATAAGCAGTGTATACATGTGTGTCTGGACTTTTGAATGTAAGAGGAGAACTGATCAAGGATAACGAAGAAAGAGAAATAAGAGAAAGGTCCACTGATTTGGTAGATTTATGCTTGTTTAGTATCTCTCTCTCTCTCTCTCTCTCTCTCTCTCTCTCTCTCTCTCTCTCTCTCTCTCTCTCTCTCTCTCTCTCTCTCTCTCTCTCTCTCTCTCTCTCTCTCTCATACATTCTCATTTTATTTGTATTTTTTTTGTACTTGTGGATGGCATTTCTTTCGTCTCTATTAATCCTTCAACTAACTAACTAACTAACTACTATTGCCACGTATTCCATTGAAGTAACCAGTATTGAACCTAAGACCTCCCTACCGCATGTCTCTCATCCTCCCACCGTGTTACCTGATCACCACAAAGCAGATCTGGAAAAGTACGTAATAGGGTGCCGAGTGACTGAGTGGCATCCCCTTCTCAGCAGCTCTTCACGTTCCCGCCAGCTGCCCCCCTCTCTCCTCTCCTCCCCTCCCATGGCGCCATATGACCTCTTTGTGGCGTGCATTTAGATTCTTTCTCGCTCATTCATTCTTTCGTGCACCCATTCAGTCAATCCTTCAGTCCTTCGTTCAGTCTATCACGGCTCCTCTTTGGTTACTAGTATGAGAGAGAGAGAGAGAGAGCGAGCTTCGATATTCACCCTTCTCTACATATTAGAAAATTAGCATAGCAGTAATTACGCACTTGAGATTCTATTAATGACAACGCGTTATAACAAGCAGCCTCTTAAGGGGCAACATGTCTGCTGCTGCTGCTGCTGCTGTTTGTTCTTTTTTTTATATATATCTTCGCCACTTGCATTTCTCTTTCTTGCGTTCTTTTCTCCTTTCGTCTAATAATATCTTCTATCTTCTCTTCTCCTTTTATTTTCTTTTTTTCCTCCTCTCCTCTTCTCTTCTCTTCTCTTCTCTTCTCTTTTCATTTGTTTTTTCTCTCCCCTCCCCTCCCTCTCCTCGCCATATTAAAAAACCCAGCAACAGGTGACACGTTTTATCTGGTAACACTGCAATGCCTAACACGCGTGATCGGGCCCCTCTGATTCGCCTTCCGTACCGTGATTCCAGCAGCAGCAGCAGCAACAGCAGCAGCAGCAGCAGCAGCAGGAGGAGGAGGAGGAGGAGGCAATCCGTTATGTTGCTTGCATTGCTCATCTTCAAGTAGGAACGGTTCACTCATTTGGTGTTTTTTCTGTTTCCACGCTCACTTAAGTCTCTCTCTCTCTCTCTCTCTCTCTCTCTCTCTCTCTCTCTCTCTCTCTCTCTCTCTCTCTCTCTCTCTCTCTCTCTCTCTCTCTCTCTCTCTCTCTCTCTCTCTCTCTCTCTCTCTCTCTCTCATTCACCCTCGAGATATTTTCTTGAAGCCTATTCTTACTTAATTGCTTCCCTTAATTCGCTTCCTTCCTTCTTTCCTTCTTTCGTTCTTTCTTTTTTCTTTCTCCACTCAACTTGTATCTTCTATTCTATTCATTACCTCTTCACTCTTTTCCTCTTTGTATTCTCCTCTGTTTCTTATCGTCGTCGTCTCCATTCATACACACGTAGATGCATATATACATCATCTTTTCCCTCCATCATCCATCCATCCTTAATCTTTCCTTTCTCTATCATTTCTTCTCACTTTTCCTTCGCATTGTTATCCTTTCTTTTCTCTATCCTTTTTCTATCAATCATTTCTCTCATTTCTTCTCTCTTTCGCATTGTCATCCTTTCTTTTTTTGTAGTTCCCTCCATCTATCCTTTCTCGCCCACAACCATCCATTCTCACTCTTCTTACCCTCTCTTGTCTTCTCTCTCACTCTCACTTCCCTTTTCTCCTCCTACTTTCCTCCTCCTCCATCTATCCATCTGTCCTTTCTTTCTCTGTATTGTTCAACTATTTTCTCTCTCTCTCTCTCTCTCTCTCTCTCTCTCTCTCTCTCTCTCTCTCTCTCTCTCTCTCTCTCTCTCTCTCTCTCTCTCTCTCTCTCGTGGCGGTCATGCAGGCCCAGTATCTCCTTGACCTTGAGACGGCAAGCCAAGGTCATCCTCCCGCAGTCTCCGGCAGCAGCAGGGTAATTGTCTGGGCCTCGGCATGCGGGTGGGCGCGGCTGTGGGAGGCGTGCAGGGGCGGCTGTGTCCTGTAGTGGTGGTGGTGGTGGTGGTTGTGGGGTGGTAGGAGAGAAAGGGAGTCCAGGGTAAAAGCAGTGATTGCGCTCTCTCTCTCTCTCTCTCTCTCTCTCTCTCTCTCTCTCTCTCTCTCTCTCTCTCTCTCTCTCTCTCTCTCTCTCTCTCTCTCTCTCTCTCTCTCTCTCTCTCTCTCTCTCTCTCTCTCTCTCTCTCTCTCTCTCTCTCTCGATGTGTGTGTGTGTGTGTGTGTGTGTGTGTGTGTGTGCCAGATGTGGTGGTGATGTGATGGTGCAAGATGATTGTGTGTGTGTGTGTGTGTGTGTGTGTGTGTGTGTGTGTGTGTGTGTGTGTGTGTAATTGCCATTAATGTAGTTGTTGTGCTCAGGGTCGTTGTCATTCTTCTTGTCGTTAATATTTTCATTAGCTTTGTTATTCGCTCGGCAGTATTTTTGTTTTTTTCGTCGTCAGATATTGGTATTTGTATTCGTTTGGGTAGTGTGTGTTTGTTTTATGATACGTGGTTGTTTTCCCTGAGTCACTGTGCAGATGTGTGGTAGCTTCTCAAAACAGGAGTAGTACTTTAGCGTGTAGACGAGACTGTTGTAGTGTGTGTGTGTGTGTGTGTGTGTGTGTGTGTTTGTCGATGTTGCTGTGATACCAGCAAGCTGTTGGCGACGGCGGCGTGGGTAGTGGTTTGAGGCTGGAGCAGAGCCGTGGCCGTGACCGAGGGGATTGGAATGTTTGGTGCGGTGGTGTGTACAAGTGTGGCCTCGACTAGGCTGTGGCTGTGGCCGGCCGCCTGGCAGTGTTGGGGCGGCGCGGCACCGGCATGGCGGCGGCGGCGGCGGTGGCGGCGCCGGGTAGGGTGTCGCGCGGGATCACTGATAAGATGTGGCCATTAAGTTTGGCGTCGTGACCAGGAATGTTAATATTGAGGCGGCACGGGACGGCCTGGAGGAGTAACCGTACTCTGCGCTATCACAGACCAGTCTCGCCTCTCAATGCGTGGCGAGTGACATTTTCTTAATGGGAATATTAAATTAGGTGTAGCCGCGCCCCCAGCTGCCTGTATGGATTGCCCTTCCTGTGTCATTACAATCGGTATGCACTGACGCATCCCGCAGTGCTTGTACCAGCGCCACCACCATCGTATATTTATCCGTCCCTCTGTCTGCCGGCTTAATTGCTGGTGGGTGGGTGGATTGGCAACGGGAGGGTTAATGTAATTTCCAGGGACATGAGGCGCCGCAGGGTGCTTGCCTCATTGCCCCATCGTCCCATCGTCCCGCTCTGTGCCACGAACACTACGAGGGACGGAGTGGTGGTGTTGCTGGTGCACCGCCTCACACCAGCCTCCCAAGGGACCGGCGTGCCTGTGGCGGGCGGCGGGGCGCGGCGCCGGCATTGGTGTGCCCGCTGAAAGTGGCAGTGTTGAGGGGCGCCAAGAGGCCACCCGTGTGAGCCAGGGGGACGCGAGAGGGGCGGCGTGGCGTGTAGGGCGAAACAGGGCGAGAATGGTTGACCTGTAGTGTGTGATGCTGATGATAAATAATTACAGTTCGTGTGTGTGTATGTGTTAGAGAGAGAGAGAGAGAGAGAGAGAGAGAGAGAGAGAGAGAGAGAGAGAGAGTGTGATAGGGGAGGACAGAGGGAGAGGGAGGAATGGACGGGCACCTGCAGCTGCAGGTTACGGGAGTGGGCTGAAGGAAGCAGGCGGGCGTGGGCGTGGTGCTGGTGGAGGAGGCGCGGGCGGGAAGGTAGTCACAGTGGGGCACTTGTACACCGCCGCACACATGGCGCACCTCTCAAGGCGCCCTTGTCCCGTCTTTCACAGAGGCCCTTAGTTCTCCACATGCCATTTTCCTCACTTCCGCTTCATCACCATTTCCTGTTTTCTTTCTGCTTCTCTTTGTCTCCTTAGCGACCTCAAACTTACAACAGGCGGCATGACCAGCAGGCAGCCCGTCACGCGGGGGAAAAATGTTTTCCTTGCCATTGCCTTTCCACTCCAGTGAGTGACCGCCTTTGTTACTGGGATGGTGATGGCTCTTGGGTCTATATCTATTGCATTTAGTGAGATAATAGCGGCATTAGCGCGCTGTTCATACACAGGCTGAGTGCGGTGCGGTGCGGTAATATAGACAGTCATGTGTTGAGTGAGGTCCCTTCATTGACCTGTTAGCAGTGTAGTAAGCGGTAGTCCTCAATGGTGCTGACCACAGGCGCTGCAGACTTGGCTTCTTCTTCTTCTTCTTCATCTTATTTCGTGACGTCATTATGTTCACAACGGAAATGGCAGCTGAGAAGCATCCTTGGCCATATCAAAGTTGATTTTTTAGGCGGTGATTCATGATATATCCCCTCGTACCATTATTATCGCTGCCGTCCGAGGTGTGGTGAATGGTACATTTCCCCTCACCACACCTGCAGCGGGCCGAGCGAGGGAAAGGTTGGGTTGCTCTGCCCTGTAAGGCGAGCGGCACAGGATCATGATGGTATCGCCTCGGAAGTGGCTGATGATGTGTACGTGTCAGCGTAAATCATATCAAGCCGAAATGCTGATGTAACTGTTCGCCAATCGGTAGTTGCAAGTTGCAGGCTGCAGTTAATCAGAATAAAAGAGAGCATTCAGACGTAATGTTATCTTTTTAACTACTGTGATTTAGGAACGTTTGTCCAAACACTTGCTATCCCAGCTGATACAGACCAGCGGCTGAGCTGAGCTGTGTGTACTTACTACTCGCTTTTGTTGTTGTTGTTATTGGCGGTGGTGGTGGTTGGTGGTGGTGGTGGTCAGTTAGAGCCGTTAAGGAATACGTTAGCGACAACACTGCAGCATCTGTGATTCCGCTGTTCTCTAGGGCAAGGCGTCTCGTGTCCAGGGTGGGCGTGGAGGGACAGAGGGTAGTGAGTGAGGTGGTGGTGGTGGTGGGGCAGCGCAGGGAAGTGAGCGAGATGTTCAGTAACAAGACAGGTGGCCCAGTGATGCACCTGTTGCACGCTCGCCCTCCCTCCGTTACACTTCCAAACTTAGCATTCGAGGCGCTTCGGTCCCCAGACTACAGCAGCTAATGTGTTGTTGTTGTTGTTGGTAGTGGGCAGCCTGGTGGGCGGGGCCGGGGTGGGGCACGGCACTTAGTATTCCGCCGCCACGGTGTCCCATCCCGCCAGAGAACCTAGGCGGAACATGAGACTGAGGAGGTAAAATTAGGTGTCGCATTTTAATAGCTTTCATGACTTAAAGGGGAGAGGTTGTTGAATGTTTCCAGCCGGGATCTATTTCCACGACCATGAGGGACTTGCTGATAACACGGTCAGGCCTGGAGGAAGTTTTGTTTGACTTCATGTCGAGAGCCGGGAGAACCTCGATCACGTACTGGTAGGTCAGGGTGGGGAAGACCGAGGCACTGACACCTTGCAGCTTATCCTTTGCGTCAGGACTAACCCGGCGTCATGACCCTGCATGCTTAGCTGAGGAGATTCTCGTCTGCTTTACCCTCTCACAGCACCACCACTTCTGTCTCCTCTTGTCCCCATCAGGCCGCGGTAATCTGCATTGCGTAGTGCCGGGCGGATCACCCAGTCTTGCTTCCGGTGTCGTGATAGTAGTCTGCTTGGGCGTTTCCCATGTAAACAAACACTCATCCACACACGGTCCTCTTAAACCAACACTACATCTTCATCATAATAGTAGTAATATTAATAATAATAATAATAATGATAATAATAATAATAAGATAGATATCCATTCTCAACTCGCAAGAATTCACCGCAACATTCTCTCTTCTCTTCGTCTTACGTCATGCACCCCGGCCTCTCCCTCTCGTTTAACCCACGATTGCATTCAGAACCAACAATTCTCATAATTATATATATAAAAAAGACTTCCTCATTCAGTAACATGCAGGGTAACTTTGTCTTCCCTCTTTACCTTACGTCACTTGCCCCTCCCTGTCCTCGCTCACTCCTCCTCCCGTCCCTCTTCCTTGGCCGACGATTACATTCAGCCATTCATTTCCCTGCCGAATTTAGCGAAGGAATCATGACATGTCACCCCGTACGGAGCAGAGGCAGCGTGCGTGTAGGCGGCTGTGTGTATAAGGTTACGGTGGAGGGAAGGAGGGAGGCCACAAGACGCAAGACTGTGGTGGATAGCGTGTGGGTGTAGGGAAGAGGAAGACGAATGGAGGACCTGAGATTGAATGTGTGTGTGCGCGTGTGTGTTCCGCTGTGGTCGTGTGATGCTGTGGGAATGTAGGTTGACTTGATCGTGTATGTGTGTAGACGAGGCAGCAGGCGTTTTGTGTACGTTTATTAAAGGGGATGTAAAGTAGTCGTGGAAGAGAAAAGGGGGATTCACAATTTTACGTGTTATTGATTGGTAGGGAACTTGAGAGAGAGAGAGAGAGAGAGAGAGAGAGAGAGAGAGAGAGAGAGAGAGAGAGAGAGTTGATTATTCAGTGTGTTAGTTAGTACGTACGTACATACATACATACGTGTGTTTGTCTTTATGGGAGAGAAAGGCGAGTGTGCAGTGACGGAAATAGAAATGTTTGCACGAGTGTGTGTGTGTGTGTGTGTAGGGAGGGTTGCAGCTGAGACAGTCTTGCGGGGAGGCATCTAGGGTGGCTTAGAATTAGAATCATTGGTTTCTTGATTGGCTTGGAAGAATCACCCTTACCTCTTGGCTTGTGTGGCTTGGGAGCATCTTCACCTCTCCTGGAGTGGCATAGGATTACCGTTGTCTTTTACATGAACCAGTTTGGAGTCACTATAATTATTTTTACTGTGGTGTAAGTGGTTTAGAATCAACTTTGTTTTTGTCTGTTGTGGCTCAGAATTTTTTTTTTTTTTTTTTTTTTTTTTGCCTCTTTCGTGGGTTAGAATCACCTTTGCCTGTTGCTTTTGTCATGTGTTACAATGGCTTGGAATCATCTTTACCTGTTCTCTTAATTGACATAGAATCATCCTTTCCATTCCCCTTTAGTCACTTAGAATCACCCATGTTCCATAACTTCAGTGACATTAAACACTTTTATCTTGAGTGGCGTAGAGTCAACCTAGCTCATTGCTCTGGGTTAGAATCACTCACAACCTCACCTTGAATGATATAGAATTGTCCCAAGGGCCTGAAATTGGTAGGTAGGTGGTATTCTCATCTTTTAATGTACACTGACTTAAAATCACTTATCCCTTACAGTTGCATAAGATCAGCCTTGTTCTTTACCACAAGTGGCAGAGACAGTCTTATCCTTTACATTGAGTTACTTAGAATTGATCTCTTCTCTTTCCTGCTTTCCTACATTGGTCAGCTTGAACTGCTTTAGAATAAGTGTCGAGACATTCCTCAAACTTGATTAACTTCTTTTCCCCAAACTTTCACTTTTTAAGAGGGAATGTTATGGAATAGGTATTTTATTACAATGTTCCTGTATATGTGGGGAAAAAATTGTGGTACCCTTAGATGGAAACATGTAGTCTGGGCATGAGTGGGTAGGGGGAGTGACTTTTCCCCATCATATGTTGTTTTGTGCTCTTCTCCATTACAGTAGAGGTACAGTGATAGGTTTGCAGGCCTTGGAGGTGTATGCATACAGGTTACAGTCTGGGGAGGAGTGGGTGTGGGGAGAGACAGTGTTCCTGGTGGGATGATGGCCAGCCTCTGGTGTGTGGCATAGCTTTGTGGGTTAACCGCCTCCACCACATAACATGACACTACCAACCACAACACTGTACCCTTCGTGTCCTGCCTCTTCTTCCCTTACACCCTTCCTCCCTTCCTCCTCCTCCTCTTCCTCTTGGTAAGGGAAGCATCTTCAGCAGGGTCAGGCTAGACTAGAGAGCTGTTCCTATGTATTACAGTAACCAGTGTAGGTATATTTGTATGGGTTACTTGTTTGAGGACTCCTGCTGCTCTTGATGTCGCTGAGACTGAGCAAAGAAAGGCATATAGTCACTCGTATGTATTTTATTGGTTGATGACAAGTAAGTAAGTAAGTGTTGTAGGACTGTATAGTGTATTGTGAATGTATTGAGGGATTGTGTTGCAGGTGTGTCATAAAGGAAGCCTGATAGTGTTTCCCTCGTGGCCACTGGTAAAGGAAAATCATACCCTTCCCACCCCCACATATTCTCTCTCTCTCTCTCTCTCTCTCTCTCTCTCTCTCTCTCTCTCTCTCTCTCTCTCTCTCTCTCTCTCTCTCTCTCTCTCTCTCTCTCTCTCTCTCTCTCTCTCTCTCTCTCTCTCTCTCTCTCTCTCTCTCTCTCTCTCTCTCTCTCTCTCTCTCTCTCTCTCTCTCTCTCTCTCTCTCTCTCTCTCTCTCTCTCTCTCTCTCTCTCTCTCACACACTGTAGGCACACACACACAGACACTACAGCACACACACACACACACACACACACACACACACACACACACACACACACACACACACACACACACACACACACACACACACACACACACACACACACACACACACACACACACACACACACACACACACACACACTGCATAGTGTAGTGGTTAGCACGCTCGACTCACAATCGAGAGGACAGGGTTCGAGTCCCGGTGAGTGGCGAGGCAAATGGGCAAGTCTCTTAATGTGTTGCCCCTGTTCACCTAGCAGTAAATAGATATGGGATGCAACTCGAGGGGTTGTGGCCTCGCTTTCCTGGTGTGTGTGTTGTGTGTTGATGTGGTCTCAGTCCTACCCGAAGATTGGTCTATGAGCTCTGAGCTCGCTCCGTAAAGGGAAGACTGGCTGGGTGACCAGCTGGCAACCGAGGAGGTGAATTACACACAGATAGATAGATAGATAGATAGATATTTATTGACCACAAATGCACATATAACAAACAATATACCTTGAAACATAAGAATATAATTTGCAGTCCATAACACTTAAAAGCAGTTTAAAACCTTATGGTGTGTAGTTAAACCTTTACCTTTGGATTTATTTATTTACAAATAACATATATATTTACCTCTTCTGTCACTCCTTAGAAGTAATACAAAGTCTGTTACTCCCAAGTAGGCATATAAAATCAACTATTGTAATTGTGTAAAAGGTAGCGCACATTTTTTTTTTTTTTTTTTTTTTTTTTTTTCATGCAGTGCACCAGCCAAGGGTAATAAAGTTAAGGAAAATAAAGAGGAAAGAAGGGAAAAAAAAACACAACAAACACTAATCCTTAAAAAAATGTCAAGAGGATTATTCAAAATTATAGGATAAATGTCTGAAAAACAACAACTAGAAAGTTCAAGTCATAAGAAGGGGGAAACACTGAACCAAGCAGAGAGTTGAAGAATTTAAGTACATACACAGACACACACACATGGAGTAAGCTAGCCTCAGTTTGACATGTTTGAGGTGAGACCGGTGCCTGCCGTGGGTGATTGACTGTGGTATTGATGAAAGGTGATGAGACCCCAGCCAGTCCAGCATCACAGCCAGGAAGGAGTGTAGGGGTTGGGTTGTGCAGTGTGGGATGTGGTGGGAGGAGCAGCTGCATTCATTGGTGTCGTCATATAATGCAGGCTAGAATGGTGATGATGTTTGACGCGTGGAGGGACTGAAGGAGAGGTGGAAGTGGGCTGCTGCTGATGCTTGGGTTTCTGCTTGCCTGGTGTGGAGGTGTGGATGTATTTGTAGTTCATTTTTATGTAAGAGTGGAAATCTGGCTAAGGGCAACAGAAATTACTAAACGAAAATGCCAGCTTAGAGTAAGAGAATTTAAAGAATGGAATAAATGTCATGAAATCTCCCTCTTAAATGAGTTAAGGTCATAGGAAGGTGGAAATACAGAAGCAGGTAGGGAGTTCCAGAATTCATGGTTGGTAGTAGTGCCAGGTGTTGTCCATGAATTATTATTTTTAGAAAGAAAGCCTGTGTGTAGGATTGGCAAGATACTGATGTTAGTAATGGTGGTGGTGGGGGACTGCTGAGTGACAGACAAGAACAGGGAGTGATGAGATAGGGTGTCTATATGTAATTATTGTTTGCTGGATTGGTGAGATGGTGATGGTGCAGGAAAGTGTGTAATGACAGCTAAGAATAGGGAGTGATAGGATCCGGTGTTGTGTGTGTATGGTTTAGTGTTGGCTGAGTGTTGATGTGTTGGATTGTTGAGTGGCAGCAAGAGAGCAAGAGTTGGTCTTTTGATAATGTCGCTGCTGTCATGGAAGGTAAGGCTTTAAGTTTTGATGCAAATTATAAAGTGCACCCCTCAGCTTTATTTTTTTGGACTGCATGCAAAAGGATGTAACAATTATCATTTGTAGATATACAATACTTTGAACTATTTGTATTTTTCAAAGAGTATTGAAGTGCTTTTGTTCAGTTTTTGTGTATATATCAACAAATTGCTTAAACACTGATTTGTGTTAGAAAGTATGAATAAGTTACTTTATAAATATAGAGTAGTGTATAGTTAAATCTATAATCTCATAATTTGCAGAACTAATCTTTGAAACTCAATATCACAGTACTCCATCATTGCAGGGAAGCCTCAAAATCAATTCAAGCACATGTTTGGTTTCAGTAGTACATACTATAGAAGTTTTGTAAAATTCTTTAAATATTAGATGATTGTGATGTACTATTATGTGTACTATTGTCTGTATCATGTGGAGTGCTGTAGAATGTGTTATAATGTTGTCTTCTTCATTACAGTTTCCTTGACCAAGTCCACATTGTTCGCCGACCAGACTACACTCCCACGGAACAGGACATTCTACGCTGTCGAGTCCTCACTCTAGGAATTTTT
Organism: Portunus trituberculatus; assembly: GCF_017591435.1. Classification (NCBI taxonomy): domain Eukaryota; kingdom Metazoa; phylum Arthropoda; class Malacostraca; order Decapoda; family Portunidae; genus Portunus; species Portunus trituberculatus. The sequence goes on from NC_059304.1 coordinate 21,098,060, forward strand.
GAGACCAGATTTCAAGTAGACAAAGTTAATTTCCAGTAAGTGACATTATGTTTGTTCTTGAAAAAGTAACTTAAAAATGGCCAGAACAAAACTTCAGTGGTATATGTCTTTAATTCATTCCAGAGCCTTGTACTAATACCAAAACAAGATCTATACCAAAGAAATCTCTTCTTTTTCCATAAGAAATAAAAGAGAAATGATTCATCCATTCCCATGAAAAATATCCTTGTTATTGGCATATTGGTTAAGATGATAAAAGCTTTATGCTAAAGTCATAGCCATGATTTGTATGAAGAAAGTGGCATTAGCTAGTTATGCTTCCTGCACTTACCATGAAACATGGCTGCATATTCAACCTGAACTGCACAGGGAGTATTTTGTTTTACCATTTCAAGTCCACAGCTACTCAGGGACATGAGCTTTAACCCTTCAGCCAATAGTGGAACATCTCAAACACAGAGAAAGGTTGAAAGCAACACAAGGTAGTATCATAGTCACAATTGTTTAGTGACTGATATCCTGGTTTGATGTTTTTTGCTCTTTTGTATTGGTTGTATTGTCACTTTACTGTATAACATTTATTTTCACAAAGTAAAGTAGCCAAATGTTATACTGCATGCATAAGAAGATGTTTGAATATAATGATTTAAAAGATGGCAAGTAATTAATTTTTTGGGGGGTTTGAAGGTGAAAACTGATTACTGATCATCTTATAATGTCTTGCTGAAGTTGTTCAGTAGGGAATATCTAACAGCCTACAGTTTTGAAACAAAGTCTGATTGATGGGTGGACTATGAACTTCAGGGAAAAGTGAGGATTTTTTTTTAAAGAATATCCCTTCTAAATTTTTATTAAAAGGTGTGTGTTGTATATTGTCAAATGCAGTAAATACAAAAGCAATTAGATCAGGGGTTCTCAATTTAAGGTTTGTGAACCCCGAGGGGTTAACAAGAAGATCTAATAATATCCTTTGCAGTACCATTGCATATTGAGTTAGTGTGTCACTAAATGAACATTCTGTTTGATGTTGATTACTGGGGGTTCAGGTCGATGGTCTTATAACTCAGGCAATTCTCAATGAGAAAAAGGTTGAGAACCCCAGAATTAGATGAAATAAAAGAAAATTTAGCCTTGCTTTACCTTGTTGAGAAACCCACCAACATAACATCACTGTTTGTGGTCAGTGGTGACTTTGTTTTGAGAGGTAAACAAGAATAGTACACGGAATCATGACTCATTTTGATCTCTGCAAGTTCTTTTGCATCCAAAAAAGATATACCAAGTTGAACCTATTCCAAAGTGGATATATTGTATTTTGAGGGACCCACTGTAATGCCAGTTTATATTATATTTTTCAGTATTAATGATTTTTTTTCTTATAAGGATGGAAAACTGGCCAAGGGGAATAAAAAAATCCACTTACTTGCCAATCCTCTTGCAGGTCTGAGAGGTTTAGCCCCCTCAAAAAAAGGGATAAATGTTGTGAAACCTTCCTCTTAAATAAATTCAAGTCATAAGAAGTTAGAGATACAGAAGCAGATAGTTTTAGAATTTACTAAAGAAAGGTATGAAGAAGAAAAGAAAGCTTTGTGCAGCAAGGTTGCAGGAGAAGGGAAGGCATGCAGTTAACAAGATCATAAGAGCAGATACCATGAGAATAGCGATAGAAGATAGCAAAGTTGCAACACACCAGCATTGAGAAAGAGGCTCAAGACAGTCAGTCACAGGAGAGAAGTTGATAAGATTAAATGTTTTTTATTTCATGCTGTCTAATAAAACTACTTGAGTGGAACATTCTCCTCCATACATGCAAAGAATACTCCATACATGGGCAGATAAGGCCCTTGTACAGAGTTGGCAGTTAGGGGGTAAGAAATCCAGGCAGAGATGTCTTAAAACTTACTGGTGATATCCTCCTGATCTTGAGACAAATATAAATGTAGTACATAGTGGGCCATAAAGGCAGGTGTGTTGGAGGTGAGTCATCCATGATAGGTGTCTTTTGCACTGTAAAACATTTTCATCTCTTGAACAGTAAAACATGTATTCATTGTCAATATATAGCATTAACTACACTAGTGAAGTTCTTGCAACAGAGTAATACTTGAGGATAACCTCGGGGAAAGAGGCCATTTACTTCACACTGCTATGCAATGTGATTAAGTGAACAACAAATAATGTGTTGTCTTTTTATAGCACAAGAACAATTGGAGAAATATTTCAGTGAGTGGAAAGGTTTTGTTTTGACTTTGTGGTGTAGAGGTTACTTTTCCTTCACATCTAAGAATATAAGATTGCAGTTTAGACACAGTTTCTGAAGAAAAAGAAGTACTTGCGTTCATTTCCGATTTGGGAGAATGCTGGCTTCAGTGTCTGTTTAAACAATTAATGATGAGTGTCCCATGACCTTTGTTTTCCCCCAGCAGCGGCATATGAACAAACTGTTCCAGTGTCCACGTTCAGTAAGTCACTGCATCCATTTCCTTGTAGTATGTTTGATGTTGGTGGACAACGTGATGAACGGAGGAAATGGATTCAATGCTTCAATGACGTCACAGCCATTATATTTGTCACGGCCTGCTCCTCTTACAACATGGTTCTGCGAGAAGACCCCAGCCAAAATCGACTAAGGGAATCTTTAGACCTCTTCAGAAGTATATGGAATAACAGGTTAGTTACTTTAGCATTCACAGTGATTTAGTGAATATCTAATACATGCAACCATCATTTTATTTTTCTTCTAGATGTCCCTCCAGTACTTAATATGTAACTATAGATGTTGATCTAACTAAGCTCTGTTAGGTTTTATTTAGAACAAGGATGTATGAATACAAATTATTTAAAGTTTAGTATTAATAGGAGACTGAAGATGAAGTTATAAGGGTCAAGGTGAAATGAAGTTGTGTTAAAATGTTAAATCTGAATGTATTTGTTGGTGTGACTAATGATTTAAGTGTTAGAGGTTGTCAAACAGTTGAGTAAGAACTCAATGGGAGATGAAGGCTGAGTATTAGTAAATAATGAAAAAGTCTCCGAGTTGGTAAATTGTTTCATTAGTTGCAAGTGACTTCATTTTTCAATTGTTATAATATTCATCTCCTGAGGAAATTGAATTGAAAGAACTCTGGGAAATAAGAGAAGACAGGCTGTTGTAGAGTACTGCAGTTTAAAGTTGTATGAGGGGCTGATATATTATCTTGTAATGCAACAGTGGTATTATGAAGACAGGTAGCTGATACTGAAGAACAGTAACCTTAAAAATTGTGGCACTTATAGAAAAAAATATTTACTGTGCTGCAAGGAACTGATGGAAAATGCACATAAAAGAGGAATATGTAAGACCATTAACTTTGCAATTTAATAATTATTAGAAGGTTTGTGTTATTGGGAGCCCTTCACTCATTAGTACCCAGCTGGATAGAGGCCATTCCTTGCAGAGAAGAGGAGATCCCTCAATAGAACTGCCATGTGGGAGGAACAGAACCAATGAAGACAGATATAACAGTGATGGTATTTTTGTTAAGGTTTATTTTTGAAGATTTGAGATATAGTATTTTCCTTGAATTGTCAGTTATGAGTCATTATAAGGGAGATATCTGTATGCTTTGTGAATACGTATCAGTGTGCCATAGACAAAGTACAAATCTAGAAGGTGAGTTAGCAACACAGGTAAGCATGCTTTGATTTCTGAATTCAGTCTTGGTGTCCTGATGATGAGATGCAGTTGGCTCCTTGCTTGATGAAACAGTTTTTCCATCTATCATTGCAGCAAAAGTCACATCTGCCATCCTTTTTTTTCCATAGCAGCTGTCATTGGCTAAAGCTGCCATACGTCTGCTGCCTTCTCCCCATCCCCCACCCCTATTCCTACCATCCCATGCTTCTCATCACTCCTTAACCCCCCTCCCTCTCTCTCTCTCTCTCTCTCTCTCTCTCTCTCTCTCTCTCTCTCTCTCTCTCTCTCTCTCTCTCTCTCTCTCTCTCTCTCTCTCTCTCTCTCTCTCTCTCTCTCTCTCTCTCTCTCTTTTGATATACATCAGAGGCAGCTCTAGCCAGAGACAGCTGTTGTGAAAAAGGATGATAGATGTCATCTTTCTTAAAAAAAGCTTCAAGTAGGGAGTGAATATACTTACATGTGTGCACTTCTGCCAGTGTTTGTTTATATCCATATATTGATCTATCTATCTGTATACAGGGATTTCTTGATTTATGCAAGGGATACATTCCTGAAGGGATACCATAAAGTGAAAATCGCATTAAGTAAATATAGTCACAACTAAATTATGCACTGTTAGAGGGCTCCGCTATATATATATATATATATATATATATATATATATATATATATATATATATATATATATATATATATATATATATATATATAATTTGTGATGAACCAAAACTTTTTCCTTTAGGTATCAATGTAAAATAGATTAATCCATTCCTGGAATGTCTGCATCTGAGGGAGCGACTGGGCATGCACCCTGCAATCCCTGCAGCACTTATCTCATATAAAATACTTTTCTGCACCTCTCAGCAGGAATAAACAAAGAATGGTCATTGCTATAGTAACGGCGTCTAACTGATAGTAAGATGGCACACGCTGGCCTTTCTGAAGACATTTATCATGCATCACTAGATGTCCTGAAGGTGAAGCACCTCTGTGCTGTGATGAATCTTGTGATTCACAAGATTTGCCATACCAGTAAAAGCACCTTGACATGTTATTTTAAATAATTTGTGTAATTTCATAAAATTATTAGGCATTTTATCTTTTGTTATCTCAAAAATTACATAATCTGGACACGTATAAATCGAGAAATACCTTATATATATATATATATATATATATATATATATATATATATATATATATATATATATATATATATATATATATGAGAGAGAGAGAGAGAGAGAGAGAGAGAATGAATGAGAATACGTGGGGGTAAGACAGAAGTTATAGAGAAGGTATGATGAATGAAACAACAAGGAGGGGGTGGGGATGGGAAGTGGGCATGGTTTAGGTGTGGGTTCACTGACATGTCATGACTTCTGGCTTTTGATGTTTATCTATTTAAATTCCTTGAGTTAACATGTTGCTCTAGCTAAAAATAAGGGTAGGAAGGTTGCTTCTTGAAGTTTGGAGCTCTCTGTACCTGTGATACTGTGGGCAGTGGTGTGTGCAGGCAGAGCAGTGGCCAGGCTTAAGGGGGCCACTTGAATATTTAATCCTCCTGACTTGAATTATTGAGATCTTTTTATGTAATTCATCTTTTTACACCGTGGAAGAGATCTGTTTTTAGACTATTACTTTAGCAAAATTTTTTATATTTTTGTTTTAATAGCTGGATTTTTTAGAAATAAAAATCTTTTAATTTCATTTTTTAGAAATCTAAAACACTGCTTTAAATTTCAGGTGGCTACGCACAATTAGTGTCATCTTATTTCTAAATAAGCAAGATCTACTAGCTGAGAAGATAATAGCAGGCAAGAGTAAGCTGGAAGATTACTTCCCTGATTTTGCCCGGTACCAGACCCCTCCAGATGCTGCAGTGGAGCCTGGAGAAGATCCAGAAGTAGTGCGCGCAAAGTATTTCATCAGGGATGAGTTTCTAGTAAGTTGAGGATTCATGAACTCATTTAATATGTATAAGTCAAGTTGCTTTACAGATTACAGATGTGGAGAATGAAGTAAATATCTTTACCCTTCAGTGCAAGTGCTGGCCTCCTCAATTTTACACAATGACAAATATTCAGTCATCAGACCTGGAACACAATGCAATCAGTGAAACATTAGTGTTAATTCATATTCATCCTATAATAGATTATTTTTGTAGCTTTTTTTATAGAATATTATTGACCATTTGTTATACAGAGTACACTTGATACTGGAATGTCTTAATAGTCAAACTTCAATACTCAAATGCAAAAGTTTGATTTAATACTCAAAAAAGTACCTGATAGTCAAATGTCCACACACATGGTTGTAAACAAAGCTCCTTAGCCTCTCTCTTCCCCCTGCGTTCCCCCCTGCTAGTTGTGCTGCTGTAGTCTTCAAAATAACGTTCTCGTGTGTTCTGTATGTAGTTTTTAATTTATAAACTTACAATTGAACCAAAGGCTTATTAGTGGTGAAAATATCTGGTAATTGAACAACCACACACATGGTTGTAAACAAACCTCTGGCCTCTCCCTCCCTGCCATTGTCCTGTTCTGATACCATATTATCAGTAAAAAATGCAGGTATTCTGGTATACTGCTTAGCATTACACATCCCTAGTCTTGCCGCAGTCTTGAGATAAAAACATTCTTTTGTGTTCTGTCAGTAGTTTTTCATTTAGAAACTTCCAATGGCACCAAAGAGGCTTATTGGTGGTGAAAACAAGGAATCTAATGAAAGTGTTAGTGAACCACATTCCTTCACTAGTGGGTTCCCAGGAATCACAATCACACCAGATGTTTTCATGGATGATGACTCATCCTCCGACAACCTCCCTCCTCCACACCCTTCTCCCCTCCTCTTCAAAGCTATCCACTTACAGTATGTAAAAAAATAAATAAATAAATGAAAATAAATAAATAAATAAATAAAAAAATGAATAAATAAATAGATATACCCAATTTATAGATATCAGTAGTCGAATATTTTGATACTTGAACAGCCATTTGGAATTAATTAAGTTTGAGTTTTGAGTCTCTACTGTATTTATGTATCCTAGTCAACACTCTTTTAGACAGGATGGAATAAAAAGCTTTTCATCTTAGCAACTCCTCTCTTCTAACTGACTGTTTTCAGTCTCTATCTCATTGCTATATTGTTGCATCTCTTGCTATCTTCTACTGCTATGTTTATGTCAATTGCTCTTCTGATCTTGGTAATTGCATGCCTCCACTTCTCATTCAGTCTTGCTGCACAAAATCATCATCTTCTCATCCTATTCAATCCACCTCTCTAATGGAAGAGTTAATCATTATTCATATTTTTATTTCTTAACTAACTGGCCCTGCCTGCTTCTGTATTTCCACCCTTCTGTGAGTTAAACTTTTTTAAGAGCGAGGTTTTAATTGTAAGACCTCATTACTTTTTATTATATTTTTAATAATTCTCTTGACATCTCTTTTTGGGACCAAAATCTCAGTAACCATCATTGTTGCCCTTGGCTGGTGTACCTCCTACATAAAAAGTAAAAAAAAAAAAGCTATAGTTATTTTTTTATTTATTTATTCATTTTTATTTATTTATTTATTTTTTTTTTTTGACACATAACAGGTGCATGAAACCCCTGCCCATCTCATGCTGTGCAGAAATTCTTGGTGAATTCTGAGTGTGTATGAAATCAGAAGTTGGCATTGGTTACAATTTAGTACTTTCACTTGTCTACATATCCCTGAATTGTAAAAGGTGAATGTAGAAGGCAGCAAAAAATTCAGTGGATATTCACATTATATGTTTTCAATGAACTAAGAAACAAACTTGTATTTAAACTTGGGCATGATTGCAGATGGTTTGAGAGGAAAGTTTGTGTGGGTCAGAGAGATGTAGGTGGTTTTAGTGGGAGAAGTGTGTAGTTAGAGATCATAAAAATTGTAGGACTTTTCTGTGTAGGAAGAAATTTTCGTAATTCAATATATCAAACTAATAAACATACTGTGTAGGAATATGTGGGCTGTATAAAGAAGAATGAGAGAAGTATGCTTCCAGCAAACATTGGAATGTGTGTAATATATTTGCTGGATATTGTATATACAGATGCCAGCTCTTTACTCCTTGCCAATCTTGGTTGAGAATGGGACAACTGGCCACAGCCACCTGGCTGCCACATACTTGGAGGAAACTTTGAACGCATAATTTGTGTACTCAATGCAGCTCATTTATGTACTCAGGCAGTTCATTTGTGTATTCAAAGTAACTCATTTCTGTACTCAAGGCAGCTCCTTACACCCCTACTAGCAAATAATTGATTATCAAACTAATGAAAAAATATTCAGTTTTAAATTTAGCATTAAATAAAAAGTAAAACTTTGTACTAAGAAACAAAATAAGAGAAGCTTAGATTGTAGAACTTGAAAGAATCCACAAAGATTTATTAAATTACTGAAGGAACCAATTGTGAGCCGTACATATGTTGAAAGCTGCAGTATGTAGAAGCGAGGTCTGTAAGATGTCATGTCAGGTGGAAGCATCGGCAAGGTTGCACTCCCCTTCTCATATGCCATGTTTAGGATGGGGGAAAACTTTTATACAGAAAACACACCTTGATTTTTATTTCAGTCGATGTAGAACAGAAATTTGGATGATTTTGGAAATACACCAGTTTATATAGAAAGAGGTAGAGAAAGAGAGAAACAAAGGATAAGAAGATGGAGTTGGGGTTGGAGTTTCTCTCCCTGTTTCTATATAAATTGGTGTATTTCTGAAATCATTCTGATTTGTGTTCCACATTATGGCTGAGATAATTTTTAAGGTGTGTTTTCTGTATAAGTCTATCATAAACATGGGGGGAGTGCGGTCTTGCTGATACCTCCACCTAACCTGATGTCTTCCAGACTCCTCACTTCTGCATACAGTGGAGACTTAATACTCAAACTTAATTAGTTTCAAGTGGCTGTTCGAGTATCAAAAACTTTGACTACTGGTACCTATAAATCAGATCATTCTTAGCAAAACCTTAAGTGTATAAAAAGTTCAATGCATTTTTTTTTTATAATTGTACATACCATAAGTGAAGTTTGGTGATGGATAACTCAGAAGAGGAGGGGAGAAGGAGGGAGTTTGTTGGAGGACAAGTCACCATCCATGAAAACATCTGGTGTGATTGTGATTCCTGTGAATTCACTAGTATATATATATATATAAATAAAGAGAGAGAGAGAGAGAGAGAGAGAGAGAGAGAGAGAGAGAATAAGGGTGGAAAAGGAGGAAGAAGACTATAGAGTTTAGCTATGCTACACTTATGTGAATGAATGGAGAAAACACACACACACACACACACACACACACACACACACACACACACACAGTGTGTGAAGAATATTGGAAAATACAGTTTTCCACATAGATCGGTGGAAAAGTGGAATGCATTGAGTGATGAAGTTACGGCACATAATGTGCATAACTTTAAAAGAAAATTTGATAAATGGAGACATGGAGACAGGACACTATGAGCCTTGTTCGAACCCTGTATAATACAGCTAGGTAAATACACACATAAGAGGGTGGTAGAGAGGGGGATGACAGAGTGACTCACTGAACATGGGGAAGGACAGGACATGAATCAGGTAGGGAAGGTCAAGGGGGTGGAGCCTAAAGGCTTAGTTTTTGAAGTGGTTGAACCAATCAAAGGCAGACTGAAGCCTTATGGCCAGGATTGGCAAAAAGTCAAGTATTGGCATCCATACTACCTTTATTAGTTATTCTGCTGTGCTCACAAAGTATGATGGAGAATTTATTTATTTTCCACATGCTGGGAGGCATGTGTGAGAGAGAACACTTCTTAATGTTTGTGTGTAAGTATACTTTGTTTCAGCTGTCTTCCTTTAAGGGAGATGTCAGCCACGTATATAGACAGATTGATCTGCATATACGATGGTCTATGGAAATCAGTTCTCTCCTCACTTGACACCCAGGATTGAGAACAGATTAGTTCAGATCCATGGGTTGCCTTGGTAGGTAAATGAATCAGTGTACTGTGCTAGCCTTCTCAAGATGGTAGGCAGCCAAGACAAGGTGCCTATGTACAGTACATGCATTGCATGTCTTCACAGTGACATCTAAAAACATTCCCAAATCATTAAAATCACATCTTGGTCTGGAGGTCTCTAATATTTTATCGTGTGTGACAATTGGGTTGTTGCTTTGGATACTTGTATTTGAAGTGGTTTGTTGTTTTAGATGATCATTTCTATGCCTTGCTTTTCTACTCTAAGTGTTTTTAATTAATCTGAATATGGTTTCCTTTTCTGATGGCTGAGAATCTGAAACAATTATCACATAATATATATATACAGTAAAAGTCCTTAAATCCAGAACCTTATAATCCGAAAAATTTGAAAGGCTGAGTTAAATATGTAAAAAGTAGGAAATAATAGTAATAAATATATAATAATAATAACCGAAACCGAACATGTCATCACCGACATTGAGTTTAACACAAACTCGTAAGAGAATAACATTTGGAGGTATTATAAGTGGTGTTTTATGTTTCTCTAGGTGATGTGCGTGCGTGCTTGTTTGTGTTGCGGAGTCCTGTTATCTGCGTGGGTGGTCCAGCTCACGATTTAGATACAGACAAGGTCAGCGCACTTGGGTCTTAAACTCATGGGGCTAGCGTTAAGGGTTTAGAAAAGGGTACTGGGCGTGACGTCTTGAATGTAAACACTGATCGCCACGCGATTTAAAATCGTGGATCGCCGTTTCATTACCCGGTAGCCTATGTCTCCAGTTCGATGGAACCGGTAAATTTAAAAGTTCACACTTTAGATTTCTGCGAATCTGTGTTGAACTAAAGTGGTTCTGACAAATCACGGCATATTTCACATTAACGTTATTGCGACGAGAACATTTCTCAACCCATTTCCTTGCCAAGATCTTATTTGTGGGGAATGTGTAGTATTTTAACTTGTTATTCTTGGCAGGTACACAACCACGAACAGCACAAGCTTTCGCTCTTCCCATACTAATAAAATTGAATAGTATGAGCCCATAAAGTATAGAAATAAGTAATCAAAATCTAACCATCCCCGAGGACACCGCACCACCAAAACACAAGCGAGTGAAGCGACCCGCACTGTGTGTGATGTCACAGTCAGCTGGCGGTTCCAACAATGTTGGAATGTGCTAACCTTGTCTGTACCTAAATCGTGGTCCAGCTGGTGTACGCTCGACGCCGGTGACATGATTGGCTGGCGTATGATGTTGGAAGCCTTCCTTACTTTGTTTCCCTTTATCAGACATCAGTAAATGTTTTATGTTATGAAATGTGTTTTGTATTATATTTAAAATTATTTTATAAAGTGTGACATAAGTATTGTGGACTGTATACATATTATGTGGGGTACAGTACAGTACAATCACTCAAACTTCTCAGTATATGTGGATGGTGGAATAGCCTACGTAAAATAGTGAAATCACCTACACAAATACAAGTTGACAAGTAGAAAAAAAAAATCATCACATATGGGCTGCCATAATGGCTGGAAAGGCCCATGCCACTCCCCCCATAGTCTGGCAAATCTTCAAGAAAAAAAAAAAAAAAAAAAAAAAAAGCCTACGTAAATCTTGTGTGGTGTGGTGAGGAAGTACACAGTGGACTGGTGGTAGTAGCAATCCCTGTAAGATGTTATGACAGTACTACAAAGAGATATAGCAAGTTGGGGCTAGTTTAGTGGGGTTTACATAGTACCCTCAAGATTTTAATCTTACTTTCAGCCTTACTATCTTACAATCCAGAAAATCCTAGAATCCAGAATATATATATATATATATATATATATATATATATATATATATATATATATATATATATATATATATATATATATATATATATATATATATATATATATATATATATATATATTCTTGAAGTAAATCTAATTGATGTTCAGCAGTAATGCCTTAAACAGATGTGGAGCTAAAGTCAAAGGGAATGATGCTTATTGATGTTGAACTTTCCTTCTTGCTTTACTTGTGGTTCAAAATGTGTTTTTCATCAGCCAGTATAATAATAGAACATGATTATTAACATGAACCTGTGAATGATGTACAGATGTAAGAGGACTGTTGTTACTATGGCTACCAGGGCATTGCTACAGGGTATATCACACATCCCCATCCTCTCTTCTCTCTCTCACAGTTGCATCATTCCTTTTTTTGATGGTAATGCAGCCTCTCATCCTGCAAAGTCAAGCTCATTAATCATTGTGGTCACATCACCCCCATGTCTGATTATTGTTGTTGCTGCCCAGGAGTAACAAGTTAAAGTGTGCCGTCTTTTATTGTTTCTATTGGTGCAACATGATTAAATGTTTCGTGAGGTGCCTCTGTAGAGTAATGTTTCATTAATATTATGTGTCATAAGATCAAATGTCAATAGAAATTTAAACATAATTTAGAAACCTTACATTGATTATTGCATTGATTTATATTTATGTTGTATTCAGTTTCTATGTACATTGTCTTACATTGCTTTTTTGCCTCTTTAGGTACTGGAACCTTTTTGCTTTACTTCAGCAAAGTCAATAAAGTCACCAGTTGAAGTTGTTGCTACATCAGAAACTCTACCTTCTCTAGCATAACAGAAATTTAACTTAGATTGGAAAGATATGATAAATGCACCATTTTGAAATTACTTGCTTGTCTGATTCCTGATGTGTTACTACTGTCCACCCATAGCATTTTCATATGTTATTTCCTTTCACTTGGTTACTCCTCTTCATGTATCTTTCCTTCGTTGTATCTTCTTTTCTCTCACCACATGCTGCTCTGCCTCACATTTTGCTATTTTTAGTAAATGCTGCAAAGTGACTGATGATGCAGCACCTCTGATAGACATTGTTGCATTTCATGAAGTATGTGAAAGCTTTGGTTCCATAACCTCCAATGTCATGAATACCTTAGTAATGAGTGTTAATTTTTACAGAGGATAAGTACTGCAAGTGGTGACGGAAAGCATTACTGCTATCCTCACTTCACATGTGCCGTGGACACTGAAAACATCCGTCGAGTGTTCAATGACTGCAGGGACATAATACAAAGGATGCACCTCAGACAATATGAACTTTTGTGATGGCCAGTAGGTGTGGGTACTGTGTGCAGCAACAGTATCGCTCCCTGTGAGCATCTGAGTCAGGCAGGCTGGGCTGAGTGGGGCGGAGGCTCTGTGAGAATTGGGTAACCTTCCCCGTCTAGTCTCCTCAGAGAAGGTTCTCGTTCTGTCAGGTCCTCCGCCTGGCCACTACAGCCTTGCCTCCTCCTCACCAGTGGCACAACATCAACTTATCCCAATACTTCCCTAAGCCCTCCTGATAACCCTATTATTTTAAAATAAATTAAATTATTTTTTATGATATTGCGCCACGGTATAATTGTACGCACAGATAATTATGTGGTATTCCCTTTATCGAGAGTTTATAAGTTTATTATTTTCAAAGCTCTTCTACTAAAACTCCTCTTGTTGCTGTTAATATTATATGAATTCTATTGTGATACTAAAAGCTCAAAATGCTTACCACTTCCTACACCAAGGAGTACTGACTGCTTCACAGTGCTCCATGGTGAAGCTCTTGATGCTGCAGCCACTTGCATCTTCTCTCATTTAGTTGTTACATTGAAGATGAAAATTTTAATAATTGAGTTTATTGTTAACATCTTTTTAAGTATTACTGGGATACCATGAATGAGAATATAAACAAAATTGTTCAAAATGTAGACTACTTAGAGTGTGTGTATCCTTGTGAACCTCCCCCAGAGAACCCTTCCCCACCAGCCCTCCCTTCCTTAGCCCTCTTGGTCCAGCTCCAATAACCCAAAAGCTTTCACAGTGGGCTTCCCCTTCACCAGCCCACTTGATTACCTTATGTACCCAAATTCCTCACCTAACTTAGTAACTACCCTATCCTTCAGAGTTAGGGACATTGTCAGTTGATTGTGTGCAAAATTGAAAACATCTTAATTTAGAAATATTGTTTCAGAAAAAAATATTCTCTCATGCTTTTGGTGTCCATATTTTTTTGCTAATTTTATAAATATATAATATATAATAATATTAATAATAATAATAATATTAATAATAATAATGATAATAATATATATATATATTATGTTGGTGGTATGTGAGCCTATATTTATGTCTGAGGGCACAGAATGAGCTCAACCCTTTGCCCTGTCATTTTGTTGTAGGCATTGTAAGTTGATGAGTTTATTACCTATTTATTTTACTTGTCAACACCAGAAATCTGCTTTTGTGAATCTTGCTTCTTGAAATATCATTCAGTGGAATTTATTTTGTACTTTTTTAATTTATTAATAAGTGCAACTAAGTAGACTGGTGACAATTATTTGTGTAGTCATGAATGTTTTAAGACCCACCAAATTGTGCTACAATAGCTGAGTTATTGATCAGTGCTGCAACCAAATAAGTTTTCCCAAGCTTTACCAATTTCACTACTGAGTAGTTTTAACTTGTGTTTTAACAGCTGGCACCTCTCACTTCTAACCCTTCCCTTTTTAATAGTATTTTATATTAAGTTCCGATTAATTCTTTTAAGGACATCATTTTTCTCAGAAAAGGAAACAAATGATGTTGAATCTCATTATTTCAATGTTCTGTTGGCTGGCAAGAAGGTGAGAGGTGCTGGCACCATGGAGGGTGTTAGCTAACACACCCTCCTCTTGTGATTCATAGCTTAAGTTCCCACAGTATTGGCACCATTCAGTCTTTACTCCAATGGGTCCCTGTGCTGTGGCAGAGCTCACGCTATCATTCACAATTTGCACGCTGTATTGGCCAGCATTGCATTGTTGGACAGCAGTAAAGATTGCTGCCTTTGCTGTGCTGAATGTTGGTTTTTGACAGACTATGGGATAATGTACATCTCTGAATGGTGGTTTATTTATATATATTTTTTTTTAGATATGAGAATGTATGAACAACTTTATTGAAGAAGAGTTTATTTGAAAAGTGCCAATATTGTACCTAGGCTGAGAGCATAGGTGTAGTGGTGAATTAACACCAAACCGTGTGAGCATGGCTGGAGGAAATGGACGGCACCGGGTGGTGGTGTTGTCGCAGGGTTGGTGCCGTGAGTCACTATGGTCAGTCTAGTTGGTGGCGAGGGGGAGGGTGCCGGGGGTCCTTGCTCCCTGGACCCCGTGGCACTGCCCTGACTAATTGCCATCTAACATCATGATAGCTGTGGTAGTGTTGGGCTGTGGTTATGCCAACAGACTGGTCCCTGTGATCAGGCTGCTTTGTAACCACCCCAGCACTACTATTCCAGCTCCTTAGTTAGGTGGCTACCGCTGTGGTCCCTCTACTTTGCCTGTACAAATCCCTTGTTTAGTCTGCCCCAGGGCATAACACCAGCTTGTGTTTTATGTTAGAGGCTTGTGTAGTGCGCCTAGAACATCAGATTGGTTTAGCTGTGCTTCAGACCCAATAGTCTCCAGGGAGCATTCTCCATATTTCATTCCTCTCTGTCTCTTATTCTGTATTTCCCTCTTTGCCTCTCCTTTCCTCCTTCATCTAAAACCTGAAGCTTCAAACCCCACAACCTCTTCTTCCTTGGTGGCAGGTCGTATACAGGATCTTCTCATGGTCATACCTCCTGTTACCATTTCAGTAGAGACCAAGCCCAAACTGGTAGCCAACTCAGATGGAAGGAAAATTCTCAACTGGAATTTATCTTTCGGTCTGATCCCTTCTATCGTCACAATCCTCCCCATGTAGTTATAACCTATTAAAAAAAGTGTTACAGAAAATTAGAATACCTGATTTTATGTAATTGAATGTGTTCAGTTAATGTATACCAGCTCTGTGTATTGCTTTGTATTATGGCTAAAGTGTAGGCATACCTTAACAGTGAAGCATCAAGATCAGCTGCAGGAGTGGTATGGGTGCGGGGTCAGTCGTCCTGTCCTCACCTAAATGCTGGCCAATGGCCTCAAAAGTATGACAGGCCAGTTTGGGCGACTGCCCCCTCATGGGCCAGGTGCCTGGGTAGTGGTGCAGGGGCCTAGCTACACCCCGGGGTCTGCCCGTGGGCTGCCAACTTGTCTCGTCTCCCAGCGTTGGTTGCCCACTCACCCCCAGCAGCCCCCGTAGGTCAGGCTGCCCCTGAACCCCGACCCACGCCCACCCTAGCACACTCACATCACTAAAACAAGTGGAAGCGGTTACTCGGATCCTGGGTTAACATTACTATCCTAGCACGTCAAATATATATTTCAGAAGTATATTTCAGATGAATTTATTCAAATGCTGCGTAATGGTCACTGTAAATTGTGTAATTGTGAATAAATTTACAATGTGTTATTTACAATAAGTTTTTGTATTTTCATTGCCCAGAGTAGTCTAATGTTCCCTCCATGTGATATTAGTTTTTACATATATTCCCTTTAAATTTCAGTAAAAGTAAGGTTAACCATGCTAGTCCTTATCAATTTATGACCAAAGTGGCCTCATCACATAAATATTTGTTAATGCAAAATTGCATGGAGGGTGACAAAGAAGAGCTGCAAGAAGTAGAAGGTGGCCTGGTGAAGATGCAATTATTAATGTGCTCAGCTAAGAAAGGTCTGGGGTTCAAATCCACAGCCAGAAAGTGCAGCATCTCCTTTCATGCTACTCTAGATCCCACAATCTTTGTTTTTTATGCTATTTTTATTCTATGATGCTGGTTCCCAAGAAATTTGACAATGGGACTGATAAAAGAGTATTGTGTGTCCTCTTGTCCTCTTATTCTCTCTCCACGCATCAGTGTATCACATATACTCTAACACTTTAATTGAGTCCTTTTGAAACTAACCTAACCATATTACTACAACTTTGGTCTTCTCTCTTACTATCTTTCTTTCCATATATCCAAACCTCTCCTACAGCACTTGCCACTTCTCAACTGTTCCACACTGCAGTAATTCATTTTAACATACTAAACCTGTTATACATTATGATGTTAACCTTCCAGTGTTGGCTGTTATTTCAATTGCCAATAAGACTATACAGTAATGCATTTCCACTCCAACATCTATATTTGGCATCATATTTCTTATTGCAACACATCCCCTTCAACAACCCTGAGGACACCACTTAACCTGCTTCTTATCATTATTTTTGCAACTTTACTGAAAACCACCGGAAACCTCCCAGTACATTCAGCATAAGCATTCAAACTGCCTTCCCTCTCATCAGCATTGTTCCCAGCTAATCAAGAGAAAAAAAATGATTGACACATCACATCTTTATAAATCCTACATGCTCTTCGCTAAACCAACTCTACTGAAATGAATAATGAAAAAAAAAAAAATTCAAGAACTATATCCACCCACCTTTCATGTGTGGCTGTTCTTATTGTGTCTATCACTGCCACGAGGCCACCGGTAAGTATATTAGAATGAATTATTTCTTCCAGGTATGATCTTCAGAGAGGACTACTAAGGAGGGATACTTGAACCCAATAAATACCTTATGGTACAAAAGGTAGTCCTCTCCACGCTCCTGTATGCCTGTGAGACGTGGACGCTATATAGGAACGATATAAAAAATCTGGAGCGCTTCCAGCAAACGAAACTACGACAGATTTTGAAAATCCCCTGGGAAAGCCACACCACCAATATTGAAGTTTTAGAAAAAGCCTCAGTGACCAGCGTTGAGGCCACCATCATCCGCCACCGCCTCCGCTGGGTAGGGCACGTCCACAGGATGGATGACTCAAGGCTCCCCAAGAAATTATTGTATGGAGAACTGGCCCAAGGAACCAGGGCACGAGGAGCACCCAAAATGCGCTACAAAGACCAGCTGAAGCGCACCCTGGCAGTAACTGACATCGACCAGTCCTCGTGGGAAGAAACGGCCAGGGACAGGAAGGTGTGGAGTAGTGCAGTACACCATGGCACTGTGGACTTCGAGGAGAAGAGGAGAGAGAATGAAGAAGCAGGGAGAAGAAGAAGAGAGCGACGAGAACAACCCCGTCCCCCCCCTACCCTCCCTTGTGAACACTGTCCACGATTATTCCACCACAGACTCGGACTTAACAGTCACATCAAACACAAACATCCACCCCAAAGATAGGAGACGTTCGACTAACGACAGGACCCAGTACTCGGACACGAGTGGGAGCCGACGACGACGACAAAAAGGTGATATACTGTACTTGTATTCATTCATCTATCTTTGTATTGTCGGTTCCTATCAGTCAATATCTATATCTATCTATCTACGTACATCTAAACAATCAATCGTCACAGCATATTTACTCTGATTTTTTTTTTTCCCCTTCCACTCTCCTCCCTCCCCGACACCAAAAAAGCATCCTCACCATTCCCCTAAAATGTTATTTACGAATGCTATCACATGAGAATGTTATGGAAATATTCAAGTAAGTGTGTGTGTGTGTGTGTGTGTGTGTGTGTGTAATTCACCTCGGTCGTCTGCTGGTCACCCAGCCAGTCTTCCCCCATTATGGAACGAGCTCAGAGCTCATAGACCGATCTTCGGGTAGGACTGAGACCACATCAACACACTCCACACACCGGGAAAGCGAGGCCACAACCTCTCGAGTTACATCCCGTACCTATTTACTGCTAGGTGAACAGGGGCCACACATTAAGAGGCTTGCCCATTTGCCTCGCCGCTTACCGGGAGGCAAATGGTGTGTGTGTGTGTGTGTTTACCTAGTTGTATTATATTACAGGATTCGAGCGGGGCTCATAGTGACCTGTCATCTAATCTACTTTTATCCAACTTTTCCTTAAATTCATGCACACTTTCTGCTGCTACAATCTCTTTACTCAAGCCGTTCCAGATGTCCACTGTCCTATGTGGAAAACTAAACTTTTTAGTGTTCCTCAAACGCTGACTTTTTGTGATTTGAGTGTCTTGTTCATCTCTCCATCCTCAGTCAGTGATACTGGGTTTGGTCTATCTATCTCTTCTATACCGTTTACTATCTTGTACATCGTTATTAGACCTCTCTCCCGTCTATCCTTCAAAGTTGATAGTTTCATTTCTTTCAATCTTTCTTCACAGGGAAGATCCTTTATATCTGGGGTCATCTTTGTAGCGTCCTTTTGATTCTTTCTAATTTCCCGATGTCCATCTGCATATACGGTGACCACACCACTGCAGCATATTCTGGTCTAGTCTTATAATAGTGGTATGATCTTTTCACTGTGCTGATATCCATGTGTGTGTGTGTGTGTGTGTTACAGGGCTACATATTACAGGCATCATTAAATGAGTATGTTACGGAAATAAGTAAGTGTGTGTGTGTGTGTGTGTGTGTGTGTGTGTTACAGTGGTATAATAAGTTCCTGCAGGCGTCATTAATCCAGGTCCATTCTTAATCGCTCACACCAATAATTCACATAAATATGGACTTTTACATAAGTAAGGAAAGGTAAGTCTAATTACAGTAATTTATGTAAGGAAAGGTAAGTCTAATTACAGTAATTAAGTCAAGGTTGCATTATGAAACACATCAAGCTCTCGTGAAAACTATTTAAAAAAATACCGAAATGATTAATTAGTCAGATAGATCCTCACGGAATTTTATTGTCCACGATACGGATTCTTCCTTGTTAAGCAATCAATAAGAAAAAAGTCTTGATAAATCAGTAACTTGCAATAGTGACCGTGCAAAAAAAAAAAAAAAAAAAATCTTCCTAAGACCTTCGAAAACATCATATATTTTTCGCCGTGATAATAATATTTTTCATCATTAAGCTATCACTGCAATCCTCTCTTATTTCCTGACATCCTTTAAAAAATAATAAAGAAAATAAATAATGCCTTGAGAACTTACAAAAAAAAATGTGAACCGAAAAAAAAAAACTAATTGAAAACACAACATGCGTGGAAATCGCAGGCCTTCCCCGCGTCAACAGCCTCGCATAAGTGGCGATGTTCCTTCGGGAAAATAGTCTGTATGGCAGGTCGCTTCCCGGCTGAATCTAAACAGCGCCGCATAGGTGGTGGTGTTCCCGAGAGAGGAACGCGCTCTGCAATCCAACGCACCAACACATTTAGTCGAATTGTCTGAAGCCTGTCGCTGCTGCTGAGCGAGTTGTTGGCTACTTGAATCATACGATAATTAGTGACAAATGTAAATTATTAACTCTTTAACAGTTGTAGTTTTCTCTTCAGAGTGGACAAGATGGTCTGGTGAAGGTTTCTAGAAAACACTGTTACCAGAAGTGATTAAAAATTTCAAACATATCATTGCCTTTTGGTGTAAGAGTTAATAAGATAAACAACGCAAATCATCATTAACACTCGAATGGTTCAATAAAAACGAGGGTTTCGTGTTGAACTATACAGCGACTAAATAAATCATAAGTGTGAAAATCATACTCGAGAAAACACCGCATAAAGACTAAAACAATTTGAATTCATTAGTGAAGCGGCAACTGAGTTTACTTTCCAACTGATTCCACCACGAGGCACGATGCCACGGGGAAAAAAAAAAAAAAAAGTGAGGTTGGTGAGTCAGAGTAAAGGAAATTCCCGAAGCGGTCTGATGAAATAGACGTTTGTTATGTCACCACAAAATTCATTACTATAACAGATCATTTGTACCTATATATGGCGTTATTACCATTTTTTTTTTTTCATTAGTATATGGATGTACAGGATGGATCGCGGTAGATACATTACCTAAGTAAATAGGTCTGAAAATCTAGGTGGTTTAGTGTTTCTCTATTTGTCCACATGATCTATTTTGCATATATGGTAATTGTGCATTGTCGCAGCAGTGTCGAGGTATGGAGCGATCACGGCGCTGAGGAGTGAATAGCCTAAGGAGTTTACGAGGTGCAATATTTCTGTCTACACGGTCAGTTGTATGGATAGAATTTCAATAACCACGAGACTCCGAGCCCACGCTGAGCTGCTGATCGTGTCTACAGACAGCTATTCCACCCTGCCACCTCCCCATGCATATGTGTGTACACCCACCTCGACGTTGTTTGATGTATTTTCAAATTTAAATGGGAAAGCTGGCCAAGGGCAACATAAAAACGAAAAAAAAAGGCCCACTAGTTGCCAGTCTACTTGATGTCCTGTGCCCTACTCTGATAAGGTCGCACTTACCAGGCATCCCTTTCATTTATTCGTTAGGAAAAAGTGAGCAGCAGCAGCAGCAAAAAAAAAAAATAAATAAATAAAATAAATAAATAAATAAATAAAAAAATAAAATAGATAAAAAAATAATAAAATAGAAAAATAAATAAATAAAATGAATAAATAAATCAATAAATCAATAAAAAACAATAATACACTCCTCGTGAACGCCACGCTCCGTCGCAGTATTCCGACACTGATCCCAAATATGCTCGACCACCGCACGTCTCAAGTGATCATGTGGAGCTCGGTCCCTTTGACGTGGAGTGACTAACTGATGACCTGCAGACATAAGACAACATACCAGACGTCCACAAAACACAGCTAATAAAGAGTTGCCGATGAAGTGAACGCAATAACATTTAATCAGCATAGAACGTATCTTCAATATTATCAAATGAATCAAATTATCAGCTAAGAATAAATAAATACGCAGTTTTAGGTGTCTTTCCATGCACACGTCAACCTATACCTATCAACTCTAAAGGCGCCATTATAATTTGTGTGATTAATCCTACAATAATTACTGTATGATTTTTTGAAGACCGCAGAGAGGCTCGACAGTCACTGCAGCATAAAATCTGTCACCACGCAGGACTCATTAAAATCATAATTAAAACACCCAAATTGACGGTCGAGTGTTTATTATCTGCCAGTGTGTGTTGTTGTCATCCCGCGTCCCGTTTCTTCTCCCTTATTGATTTTCCCACCAGCGCCGCCGACACCACCACCGCCACCACCTTCCTAGTCAGTCTCGTCCTCATCCTCTCGCTCACTTCGGAGTTCGTCACCACGTCAAGGACACACAAGCTTCTCGCGATGGCCACGCACTCCTGGCTGCCCCGCACAGTCCTTCCTTCGGTTTGCATTTGTTATCGTAAGGGTGTTGACAGCTTGCAGCTCCTCGGGGACGCAAACCCTTCATTGCGTCAGCCAGAAAAGTGCAGACAGGGTTCATCATTTTATTTATGAGTGTGACACATAAAGGGAGATGGCTGTCACATGAGGTTTTCAAAGTTACGAGGAGGAATCATCACCGGAAAGTGGTGCCATCTGGCGGCGCGGTGCCAAGTCGTCCCTCCTCGCGCGGCACCGTTCCGGCAATGGTCTCTAATCAAGATAATCTAGTGTTGACAGTCAAGGTCCTCTCTGGTTTATTTTATGTTCAAGTAATCAAGAGTTGAAGGTGTGTAAACGCGGCAAGGTAATGGAGTGTTACTTGTATACGAGGGTTAAATAAGAAATGTCCCCCAAGCCAAAGTGGCCTCCGCGCGGAGAGCCTCGAGCAGCGCGGCCCGGCCATCCCGCTGATGCAGATCCCCAGGTGGGAGAATAAGTCAGCCTTTCCTGATGTCTTGGGCACACTCCTCAAGAAGCTGTGGAGCAGAGTTGTAAGACTCATTACCTAGGATGATGTAACAGTTATCTTCATTGGCGTGACTTATCTCCGTTTTAATGGAAGCCTTTGCGTGAGTGGCTCGAAAAGCTCCAAATCACGACTCTTGATTGGATAATACACGGGAGGCGGGGCTTGCTTCTGTGCTGCTTTCTAGTTGGCTGAACCTTGTCCAGGGGCGGGGCGTTCGAGTGCCACTTAGTGTGACAAACGCTGACAAGTGTTTTCCCTCAGGGCCTTTCATGGCTGGCGACACAAATTGACTGCAATAAAGACAAAGGAGTTGGCGCCATTAGAGGAGTGAAGACAAAGAGGAGGCGGCGTTGACGTCTGGCACCTTAATTAAGCCACTAGATGGCAGTGTTTTGCAGGCGTGGGGCTAATTGGACATGTTGGGGTAATTGGCACTCTTGGCCCGGTCTCGGGGATTACGGCCACCGGGTAAGAGGCTTTCAGGTATCAAAGACAGAGCGCAAATGAATGCCAAATTGAATGCTGGAGGAGAAGCGAGTGACTGGAGGCGGCGGCTGGCGGGCTAATGGACGGTGCCAGTGCACTGCATACCTGGCGCCGCATTGTGTGTGTGTGTGTGTGTGTGTGTGTGTGTAATTGTAGGTACGTACGTTGTGTACAGTGTCTGTTTATCTGTCTCTCAATGTACACCTGTTTGTATACCTATCTTTTCGTGCCAATGTACGTGTGTGTGTGTGTGTGTGTGTGTGTGTGTGTGTGTGTGTGTGTGTGTGTGTGTGTGTGTGTGTGTGTGGTCCTGGCTGCTCTCACTCAGCTGTTGTGTTGCTTTTAGTAGTGTGCTGCCTCTGGTGTGTTACGTTTGTTGGTGTGTTGAGTGTGCTTTGAATCTTGCGTATTGCGTTT
>NC_059304.1:21126174-21156174 GCF_017591435.1 Portunus trituberculatus
ACGCAAAAGCGACTGTTCTCTGCAGGCTGTGAGTGGGAGAGAGGAGGTGGAGGTTTACTGGATAATCTGACCTTTACATCCACACATTGCAGCATCACCCCATCCATCTTGAGTCTCGGAATCGGCCATACCTGCCAAGCCGAGCCATGCAGTCCGGCGCAGGAGCGGTGATAGCGTCAGGCGTGTCAATCTGGGTCCTGCGTCCACGGCCTTCATAAAATTGCTACATTGAATAGCCATGAATAACATCACCGCTTTCACAGACGCCGGACTTAACTCTCCGATGGAATTAATTATGCAAATGGGCCAGAAATATTCAGCAACCTCTGTTAATTATGGAATAATTATCTGGAAAGGTATTGATAATATTTATGGTGAGCTCCTATCGCAACATTACTGCTGATCTGTACTTGACTGCCGGCCCGCTGACGGGAGGAGAGGGAGGGAGGGAGGGAGGGAGGAGGAGAGGGAGGGACAAGGGAGATGAGGGTAACTGACGAGCTAAATGCCTGGCTGGACTAGCAGTTTTTATATGAGAGAGAGAGAGAGAGAGAGAGAGAGAGAGAGAGAGAGAGAGAGAGAGAGAGAGAGAGAGAGAGAGAGAGAGAGAGAGAGAGAGAGAGAGAGAGAGAGAGAGAGAGAGAGAGAGAGAGAGAGAGAGAGAGAGAGCAGACAAGCATCCAAAACCAAATTCTAGGCCTACCACCTCCCTGCTAACACTGCCATCACCGTCCATTAACCAGTCCCTCACCAGTGCACAGTGTCACGGAGACCGCCACGCACCAGTGCAAGGCGGGCCAGACTGCAAGACTTTCCATTCATTCTTGCGTAACTTTACCCAGTTTTTGAATGTGAGATAACCAATGCATGAAATTCAATAGATGAGGATGTCAGGTGGAAACAAGTAGTTAATATTCCTACATAGACTGCCACATGTGGGCCTGATAGCTTCCTGCAGCTTTCCTTATCTTCTCATGTTCCTATGCTAACGTCTTTTATACTTCTAAATTCCATGACACGCCGCGCTCTATTCCTAAAATAACCAAAGTGCTCAGTTCTTTGCTTTATATACTTCTAAAGCACTCTTAGTTCTTTTCCGCGTGCTTCAGGTCCGTTTAGGAAGGAAATCGAATGAGATTACCTGGTCCCCTCGCGTCTTCCTGGAGTGGCGGCTGGCGAGCACTTAAATATCTTTTACTTTTCGCTCCCGGCTCGCCCCCATTTGTGGTAATGAAAAGTACACACGCACCTTCAAAAGTCCCGAGCCTGGAGCACCTCGCACTCCACAGCCACGGAGCGCACACCCACAGCGGCGACGAGACTCAAACTTCACGAAGGAGGAACCACCACCACCACCACTACCATCCCCACCCCCACCACCACCACCACCACCACCACAGCGTCACTCACCTTTGTCCCGTCCTCTAAACCGCTTTGTTCCATCATGACCAGTTTTCGAGCGTTATGTAAATGATTGCTCTGGTTTCTAGGGATGTTCTTTTCTCAGGGTCCTTATTCAATGATTACTAGAATAAATAAAAAATCAACAAAACAGCCTTCACTTGAATATATTGAAGAAAACAATCAATTACTCAGTTTTCATGGCTGTTGTTTCCCAGGATCCTTGCAACAGAATCACTAAAATCATATAAAAAAATGAAAACTATTTCAAAATTTTTCCTCAGTAACTTCCACTCCGCCCTGCGAACGTTGCCGATGACTCAAGTTGTATGAATTCTTTTTCCACAAATTTCTAGTCAAATCATTACTAGAATCCTGAAATATCACTCACTCACACTCCCTAATAACTTGATTCTACTTGAGCCTTGAAAGTACTCAACTACAGATGATTTTACTGATGTTCTTCTCACAGATTCTTCTTAAAGTATCACTCCAGCAACATAAAAAAAGAAGAAAAAAAAATAACACTCGAGATCCCTAATAACCTCCACTTGAGCATGCTGAGTACAGTACCGTGGCATGCGAGGCAGTGAGGCGTGGGAGAGCACGGCCCAAAGCGTCACAGTTCGGCTCACTGCCTCGGGAAATATAAAACTGAATCAAAGCTGGCTGCCTTCACCTCAATGGCTCAGTAGTTATGAAAAGTCTAAATAATTTGACAACGTGTATATCGTTTACAGAATAAAACGCAGCTGGGATCCTCGTGTGCTGCGCTGCTCTCCGCAACACTCTCCTCTCCACAGTTGGGCTTGTTCGCGTTCTCTGTTCAAGCTAGGACAGAAACGACCCGCCTAGTCGCCGCCGTTCACCGTCGCTCTAGATAAACGAGTACAACTTTCATCGCACCATCTCTAGTAGTGACATGTATTACTGAGACCCTTACATCCGCATTTCAACAACATTCAATAGGTTCTAGTTAAAGTTACAGTTTTAAGGGTGTTTTTTACGGTTCTAGTGACATATTAACAAGATTTCTAGATTATCAACACCAGAAACACCCTTGAGAAGCCGGCTAATCATCTCTATGGCCTTAGAAAAAAGCGAGTATGTAGATAGAAATGGTGGTAGTGGTTGTGATGATGTAGTGAGTGTATGTATATGTGTTGTTCTCTCTCTTTCACACACACACCTCAGCCAGGTATGCATCTCGCAGTGTCCAGCCTGGGAACACCGCACAACACACTCCTGCGTCACCCGCAGGAACACATGGCAGACATTAACCCCCTTCAATTCCATGACGCGTTTTCATATTCATTGCGCCTACTATTTGATGATCTTATACAGCTTTATAAACTCATGTGAGGGATTAAAATAGTGAAGACTGTGACCATTAATCTTCTGACCTCCATATACGGTTCACAATGTAAAGAAAATCGTCTATTCGTACTCAATACTCAAGGTAAAGAATGCGTCCCAGTACTGAAGGGGTTAAATCACTTCCTAATGTCGGAAAAGAACATGTTGATGATGAATGTGTGTGTGTGTGTGTGTGTGTGTGTGTGTGTGTGTGTGTGTGTGTGTGTGTGTGTGTGTGTGTGTGTGTGTGTGTGTGTGTGTGTGTGTGTGTGTGTGTGTGTGTGTGTGTGTGTGTGTGTGTGTGTGTGTGTGTGAATCAAGACGTGGCTGCCGTGTACCAATCCATCTGTCACCCAATTAATCACAGAGTCGCCGTCAGGTCAGCGGGACACCACGCGGCAGAATTAAGTAATGCGCTACCTTCACTCCAGCAACAGAAGCGGCGACCTGCACTTGGTGGCGTCCTCTTCACCACCACCACCATCACCACCACCACCACCAGCACAGTAATAAACGCAGCTCTCACCGCACGCAAACAAGAGAGCAGCGAGCTAACACACCAACAAGAACAAATACAGGCATTAAAAAAGGAAGGAAGGAAGGAAGGAGAGGGTGTGGAAGGGGAGGGGGTGGAGGAAGTAAGAAAAATAAACTCAATGCAGTGAAAAATTTCATTCCCTTCCCCGCGTCTCAAAAATGGTCAAATTGCCTCTCTCGCCCGCGATTATGAGTTACAGCGGCAAATGGGGAAGAATTCCACGCGAGATTGTCATATTACGAATTCATGAAAGTCAGCCGGATCTCCACAAACTGTGAGTGGTGTGGGTCGGAGGGGAAGGAGGGAGAGAGGGAGAGAGGGGAGGCAAGAGGGTGAATTAGGGGAAAAGAGAGAGAGAGAGAGAGAGAGAGAGAGAGAGAGAGAGAGAGAGAGAGAGAGAGAGAGAGAGAGAGAGGTAAAAACAGGAGGAAAGAAAGGAAATGTTTGCAGCTGCATTTGCATCTCGATAAACACAGCAGCAGGTGAGGCCGCGGCGGTGATGAGGCGCGAGGCAGGTGAGTTGGTGTGGCGGGATGAGAAATGTTAGTCTGGTGCTGGTGTTGGTTGTCCGGGATCTCGTGAGTTGATGGCGCTGGGTGGTGAGTGGGTGAGGGTGGCGGTGACGCATGGAGATGGTGATGCTTGGAAATGTGGCGGTGTGGAGTGAAGTGGTGGCGGTCAGCACACAGGAGCAGAGGGACAGAAGCGTTAGGTGGAAGCGTAAATACACAGGGCGAGTCACTTCTCCACAGTCTCACCTTGTCGAGCAACACTAGCAAGTGGATAAGAATTAATGTACCATCCATTTTTCCCTATCTGGCTGCCCGATGGACGCCACGCCTCGCTGTGAACTGCGGCCAGCCTCTGCCTGCATGTAAGCGAGGAGTGGCGACGCACCCGAGGACTCACGCCCGTGGCAGGACAGTGGAGTGGTTCGGGTGGTGGCCGCCACTCCGCCGCCTCATCCCTTGAGGGCGGTTTCCCCAACAGCTGTTGTCAAGTGGTGGGGTAAAAAAAAAAGAAGGGTGAATAAATGAAAGTGATTGCTGTTAGCGCCCTGTGGGGCCGCGGTGTGTTGACCCTTTAGCCGTGGCACGTAAAACAACCCTGCGCGCCGATGACAGCGTTGTGTGCCGGGGAAAAACTCACACACACACACACACACACACACACACACACACACACCAAGCTAATTACTTTAGATATTAACGAAAGACCAGTTACATAAATGACCTCCGCCCTAATCAGGCATGCAGGGGCACCTAACGGCAGCGCCACACACGACACCTCTGCATCGCCAGCGTGTGATAGCCAGACAGGTGGCGGCGTCGGCACCTCTTGCAGATATGAGGCACAAGGAGGATTCCTCAATGCAAAGGATACTACCACGGCATTCATGCACTGGCAGGTCTAAGAGAGCTAGTGTAGCCCTAAGCAGCTTCCACACAACCCTAACAGCCTCAAATAATTACCAAACAGCACCAAGCACCTTCAAGCTGCCCTATGTACCCCCGAACAGCTCCGAGCAGCCCTAAAAGTGCTCACAAGCGCCTTGAGCACCTCCCCTAGTGGTTCTCCATCCCTCCTTCCCTTGTTCACTTGACAAGCCCAACAAATGTCCAGCGTCCCTCATCTCTTCCCTCGATACACTTACTGCCCATCTCTCCCTTTTCCTTCTCCCTGTATTACCATTCCCTTTACCTGCTCTCGCTGCCTCCCAAACATTCTCTCTCTCTCTCTCTCTCTCTCTCTCTCTCTCTCTCTCTCTCTCTCTCTCTCTCTCTCTCTCTCTCTCTCTCTCTCTCTCTCTCTCTCTCTCTCTCTCTCTCTCTCTCTCTCTCTCTCTCTCTCTCTCTCTCTCTCTCTCTCTCTCTCTCTCTCTCTCTCTCTCTCTCTCTCTCTCTCTCTCTCTCTCTCTCTCTCTCTCTCTCTCTCTCTCTCTCTCTCTCTCTCTCTCTCTCTCTCTCTCTCTCTCTCTCTCTCTCTCTCTCTCTCTCTCTCTCTCTCTCTCTCTCTCTCTCTCTCTCTCTCTCTCTCTCTCTCTCTCTCTCTCTCTCTCTCTCTCTCTCTCTCTCTCTCTCTCTCTCTTTTTTTTTTTATTTAAACATAATTTAAACATAATTTAAACATAATTTATATCTCTCTCTCTCTCTCTCTCTCTCTCTCTCTCTCTCTCTCTCTCTCTCTCTCTCTCTCTCTCTCTCTCTCTCTCTCTCTCTCTCTCTCTCTCTCTCTCTCTCTCTCTCTCTCTCTCTCACAGACTCGCTCAGGAAAAAAAAAAGACGAGACAATTACTCCTCATGCTTACACGCTTCTTTCTTTCGCTGCGTTAAAAAATAGTGAGCCTCAATTTCATCCTAATTTTTCTTCACTCCTCTATCAACTTAACTCCTCGAAGCTTTCTTTTTTATTACCTTTTTTTTTGTTATTATTAAAGCAACACTACCGGTGGAAGGGAAGCATTGCGTGGTGCCTCGTGTCTTCAAGCATCATTCATCGCGTCATTCATGAATATAGCATTACGTGTGTGTGTGTGTGTGTGTGTGTGTGTGTGTGTGTGTGTGTGTGTGTGTGTGTGTGTGTGTGTGTGTAAACTCATGTCTTCGTCTTCGTGCATGAGCGACAAGAAAGAAAGAAAGAAAAAAAAAAGAAACACGTAAGAAAACAAGAAAGCGACAAAATGAACGCGTGTAAAGTTTGGACGAAAAAACACATTTGTCACTTAACCTGAGAAAAAAAAAGTTCAAGGATGATGAGGCGGGTTAGGTGTTGAGAGGTGGTGGGAGGAGGAGGAGGAGGAGGAAGAGGAGGAGGAGGAGGAGGAGGAGGAGGAGAAGTGGGTGCTATAATGATGGAGGAGGCTAGGAAGAGGAGGAGAGGCGAGAGGGGATGGACGAGGGTTGAGGGAGTTAGATGTGTTGGGGGAAGGGGTGGCAGGGAGGCAGGGGATGGGGAGAGGTGGGAGGCAGGGGCTTCACTGGGAGGTTGCGGGATATTGCATGTGAATATTTGATGGCACAATCAGGGGTCGGCGCTCCCCAGGACTCCAGGGCGTCGTTGGTTGAGACACTTGTTCTCGACCTCCGCTCCTGTGTGGCCTAATGGTCCCCCCCACCCGACTTTCCCCTCCCATGGATGCCTCACCCCTGCCCCCTCAGGATGCCTCGCCTTCGGCATCATAATCGGGGAGCAGCCACGCCCTCACCACGCACAGAGGCATCGGGCACACACACACACACACACACACACACACACACACACACACACACTAAGCGGAATCTTGGGCGTGTTGTAATTGTACATTTTCTAGAGTGGTCTACAAGTACTTCAATGCCTCAGTACCCAGTGCTCTGTGTGTGTGTGTGTGTGTGTGTGAAGCAAATGCTCAGGTCAGGCAGGGCGAAGCAGGGCGAAGCAGCGCGGGAGGGGCTGGAGGGACGGGAGGCACTCAGGCTGCTGGGAGCGGCCATAACTTACACCTTATAAGGGAAATTACTACAGATTGTTCCGGGCGTCAGTGCCTCGCCAGCCGGGGTGTGGCTGTTGGAGGCAAGACCTGGGCTGAGGCGGCCGTCACCCTTACTGTTGCTGGAGGAGGAGGAGGAGGAGGAGGAGGAGGAGGAGGAGGAGGAGGAGGAGGAAGAGGAGGAGGGCCGCGGGAAGGAAGCACTAGCAGCAAAGAAACAATTCCTTTGCATTTGCCATAATCGGTGATTTGGCGAGGGCAGACTTGAAATGACCCGCCATAAAGTGTGGCCTTTGACGCGCCCCTCGAGCCTCGCAGACAGTGACGCCCTCGCTCCTCCTCCTTCTCCTCCATCTCTCCCACTCCCCCAGCTCCTCCTCCTGATCCTCCTCGCTGTAATAACATTCAACCTCCTAAAAAGTTGGATTAGCACGAGTTCTTATTATAAATCCGGAAAGGAGCCGAGGTGGGGCACGAGAGAGAGAGAGAGAGAGAGAGAGAGAGAGAGAGAGAGAGAGAGAGAGAGAGAGAGAGAGAGAGAGAAAGAGAGAGAGAAGAAAGAAGGGAGAAAGAGAGAGAGGGGCGGAGGAGGGAGCCATCACCCCTTGGCTTCCCCTCCCTGCACCCGTTCCTTCGCATTCCCTTGAGCGCCGCCCCTCAGCCCCTCTCCGCCGCCTCCGCCTTACCCCCTGATGATCTCATGAAGTTTTAACCTTAATGGGCAGCTCGCGGGGCGCCAATCGCGGGTAATAGCAGCCTGTATGAATGCTAATAACACGCCAGACTTTATGTGTTACAGGAGGTGAGAAAGAAGAGGAGGAGGAAGAAGACGAGGAGGAGGAAGAAGAGGGAGAAGGCGACGCGCAGTAGGAGGCAGA
The DNA here is from genome assembly GCF_017591435.1 of Portunus trituberculatus. Taxonomy (NCBI): domain Eukaryota; kingdom Metazoa; phylum Arthropoda; class Malacostraca; order Decapoda; family Portunidae; genus Portunus; species Portunus trituberculatus. The sequence continues at coordinate 21,133,814 of NC_059304.1, forward strand.
TGAATGTGAAGACCGTAGAGGAAAGTAGAAAAGAAGAAGAGGGACAAGACACCGACGAAGAAGAGGAGGAGGGAGAGAGTACGAGAGTTTAGACGAGAAGGAAAAAAAGACGAGGACTAGAGGAAGGAGAAAAAAAGAGGAGGATGTTTGAGAAGACGACGAGGAGAAGGACGGAGAAGATGAGAATGTAGTACAAGATGAAAAAGCAGAGAGAGAGAGAGAGAGAGAGAGAGAGAGAGAGAGAGAGAGAGAGAGAGAGAGAGAGAGAGAGAGAGAGAGAGAGAGAGAGAGAGAGAGAGAGAGAGAGAGAGAGAGAGATAGGAAAAAAAGAAAAAAAAAGCGAGGTCAGTCTAAGAAGAGGACGAAAAACAGGAAGAAGTAAGGAAAGGAAAAAATGGGAAGACAAGAAAAATAAAATAAAAATCGAGAACAAAAAAAAAAGGGAGAATAAGAGGAAGAAAGAGGGAAAGAAATTTGATAAGACGGCGATGAAAAGGAACTACGTGGTGTACATAGAAGAATTAACACGATAAGGTAGAGGAACAGATGCATCAGACGGAATAGACAGAAGCAAACACTGGAGGTAGAAAGAGATACTGTCAGAGTGGAGACTTGTGAGTGAGTGCCGGAGATAACCTTCTGAGCTACTAAGGCTTGTATGACGCACTACCGGGCCGAGATGGTGAACGTGAAGACAGTTTGGTACTTTGAGTTTATTGAAGGAAAGTTGATGCCGGAGAAAAAGAAAACGTGGGGAAGATGACGAGGACAATTTAACAGTTTATTCAGTTTCATTAAGGAGAAGTTGGGCAACAAATAACTGGTGGAGGGGAACACGTTAATAGATAAAAGGCTTACAGAAATTAAAATACAAACCAAAATAGACTCGTACATAAGTCACGAGGAGGAGGAATAGGAGGAGGAAGAGGAGGAGGAGGAAGAGGAGGAAGAAGAGGAAGAGGAAGAGGAAGAGGAAGAGAAGAGGAAGAAGAAGAGCAGAAGGACGACGATGACGAGAAGAGGGAATACTAAGGAATACAATTAAAAAAAGGCTATGTAAAGAAAGAAGAAAGAGGAAGAGAACAAAAAGAAGGAAACAAACAAAAGCTAAATACAGTAAAAACATGATGGTGATACTGAAGAAATAGAAAAGAGAAGAAAATAAATAACAGTAACAACAATAAATAGATAAGTGTGTGTGTGTGTGTGTGTGTGTGTGTGTGTGTGTGTGTGTGTGTGTCAACAGAAGTTTTTTTTTTTTCAGGTTATGGCCTATAGCGCCTGTAGGTATACTTGAAGAGTATATGTGGGAAGCGCTGTTCAGCTTCCGCCCATTAGTGGCGCAGGCAATTTTATTTATAGTGGTACCCATATTAGGGCCCATATCACCACCTAGAACCTGGGTATCATGGTGACATGTAGATAACTTTAAACCACTCGACAAATGGCACAGCTTCAAAGCGGTATGTGGCGGGATTCGAACCTATGCGTGGACGTCTGCCCGAACCTACCCTAACCACCTTATCCACTACGCCCCCACCTGTGTTTACCCACATTAGAAATCTTCTCCGTCACACCACAAAGCTAATTAAGACAATTCACCCGCCATATCACATTTAACCCCTACAGTACCATGACGCGTTTCCATATTCATTCTGCTTACTAATTGGTGACTTTATACTCGTACACCTTCAGCAATTCATATGAAGCATCAAAATACAAAAGGCTCTCGCTGTTGATCTTCTGACGTCCACAGACCTTTCCTAACGTCAATAAAGTGGTCTAATCGCACTGAAATCTCAAGGCAAAAATGTGTCCCAGTATTGAAAGGGTTAATTCCATCATAACCCACATATTTATTCGACGTAGCTAACTTACTTTTTCATCCACCCAACCAAAATTTTCCTAACCTCTCCTTCACCCTCTCTTTCTTTCCACTCCACTCCACTCTCTCTTTCTCTCTTCCTTCATAACCTCATCTTCCACCTCATTCCTTTTAAGCCTCCTTTCCCGAGTTTCTCCTCCATCTTCCTGCTTTCCACTTCATTCTCTCTTGGTGGTGCTCTGTTCCTCGCCTCTTCCATCTACTCGCTTTCCTCTTCTCCTCACTTGCCCTCCATATTTTCTTTTTTACCTCCTTTGCATCGCCCACTTTCATCCTCCTTACCTCCGCTGCCGTCATCTCCCTCAAGTTTCTCCAACGACAGGTTCATGAGTCGCGTTTCGGGGACGAGAAAGCTGATGCCAGATTGTGAGGAGGAGATAGACGAGGGAAAGGAGGGGATTGAGTTGGTGGTGGTGGTGGTGGTGGTGGTGAAACGGAAGAAGCTATATTGTAAGATGGTTGAATTTAAGAGAGAGAGAGAGAGAGAGAGAGAGAGAGAGAGAGAGAGAGAGAGAGAGAGAGAGAGAGAGAGAGAGAGAATATAATAGGAACGAGTAACGAAGACAGACATAAATATATACGCTTAGTAAAGTACACACACACACACACACACACACACACACACACACACACACACACACACACACTCAGACACACGCTGGCCACTCGCAGCTGGCGGGTCTCAGCTGTGGACGAAAGAGGCTGCAGCGTCCCCCTCGACTCAGCCCCGTGGGAGTTGCGTCCGTGCCTCCCATCTCGCGGCCTGCTGAGCACCCCCCGTCCCCGCCGTCCCCGACCCTTTTCCCGCCGAGCACTCCCGCGAACACGCCCCAAGACACTCACCGCCCCGCGCGCCGCCGGAGACGAAGGAGTGAAGGAATCTGCAGGTGGATTCGCGGAGTGGTGCTGCTGGTCGCTAACAGCCGCGACACTCCTGCTGTTGTTGCGTTTTAACTCCTAGCTATTAAATGAATAAATGGTAAATAAATAAAGATACATGGAACAGCAGCAGTAGCAGCAGCAGCAGCAGCAGCAGCAGCAGCAAGGGCGTGAAGGCTTCCTTAGCACGTCGCTCAACCAGATGCCGCCGCCACCCTGCAGCACAACACAGCACCACCTCCACCACACAGTGCTGAGGGCGGTGCGGCGTCATCTGCATGGCGGCATCCTGAAGAAGGGCCGAGGCGTCCGCGCCGCGAGGAGGCCCCGCCCGGCGCCTGGCAGCTGTCCCGAGCCCGCTGAAACCCGACGAATTTCTGGTAAAAATCCAGTGTCTCTCCGTCTTCACATCGCCATCCAATAAACAAGTTTAAAACTCTCTCCTCACATGTGCTTTTCTCAGATTAGGCGCATTGGAAATTCATGTGAAGCTTGACCTGCCCCGAGTGAAGTGTCAGATTCTTTCGGTCGGGCACTGTTTTATCTTCGCAACTGCCGGCTACACCCTGGGGCCTGGCGGCTCCTGATCCGCCCACAGGAGAGCCAGCAATTGCCTGGACTTACCACCAATGAAGAGCAGTGGGAATGTTGAGCGGCAGCAGCACCAGCGGCGGCGGCAGCAGCAGTGAGGCGCCGCGGCATTCACTCGGCCAGAAAGCGGGTCGTCGGCGTCGCGCGAAACTACTCCTGCCTCGCGCGTTTTTCTCAATAGGATTTGGCGAGAAAATTCATGAAATCCATTTCTTCGGATCGATGGGGAGCAGCAGCTAACAGCGGCGTGATGTAGCGGCGCTTATCTGGCGGCACAACTTGACGCCTCTCACGCACTCCCTCCACACTCCCCGCGGCGCCGCCACCCTCTCCCGTCCTAAATGGAAACTTTCTGTCCACTTTCCGTTGTATGCAAGTAAAAAGTTTCCTGAATTTTTAGGTTCTTCTGTTTTCTGCATCTTCTCCTGAGACTCCGTGTGGCGCGAGGCTCCATTATGCGTCTATTCTTCCTTCTCTTCGTCTCCACGCCTCCTGTTTGCTCACCGCAGCATGAATGACTCTATGTAAGTATTGTTCCTGCACTTCGCTTGGCCCCGGCACTCCGGTGCTGAGCAGCAGCCACAGGTGGTCCCCGCGGCGCCGCCACCACCGGCCATTAACACTCCGCTGAACAACAACGACACGAATGCTGCACACTCCCCACCCAGGAATTTTTTTTCTCTCTCTCTCTCTCTCTCTCTCTCTCTCTCTCTCTCTCTCTCTCTCTCTCTGGGGAATAATTTGACTTCATCGTGGACACAGACAGACAGGTGGACGGACAAACAAATATAACTGAAACCGAGACATAGACAGACATGAGAAAAACATAGACAGAAACAAAGGAGAGACAGATATGGACACATAGATAAACAGAGAGGGGGAGAGCAAGCGAAACAAAAAATAATTGAAAGATAACGCGAAAGAAAAGGAAAGGGAGGAACATGAAGATAACAAAAGAAAGAGACGGATATGTACTGAAAAAGATAATAGAGATAAAGATGGGAGACAAATATGAAAATGAAGGAAACAGAAAAGAAAAAATAACGGAATGAATATATAGACAAAGAAAACGAGGAAAACAGACAGAGGAACAGACAGACAGACAGACAGAAAGACAGATAAGAAGACAGAAAAATGAAGGATGAAAATAAAAAAAAGAAACAGAAACCAAGACATTAAAGAAAAAAAAGATCAACAGACAGACAGACAAACAGACAGAAAGATAAACAGACAAACAGAGCAGAAGTAAACAGATATACCACAGATTAACACTCACTCACTCAAACACACACACACACACACACACACATACTAAGTGGCGTCGCTCACCAGTTAATTTTATCAGCAAATGTTTCTTCTTATTACCAAGATATTTGCTCCTTTTTTTTTTTTCCTTCTTTTTTTCTTCTTCCTTTGTGGGGATCAGAGGATGTTTGTGTGAGGTTTTCAGTTCCACATGTTTATTTTATCCTTTTTATCTTTTACTTTTTATTGCGTCTTACATTTTCAGTCTTTCTTTCCTAATTACGTATTCTTGCTCTAACGATATTCCTTCCTTTTTTTTCCTCCTTGTTTCTATTTACTCTTTAAAAGCTGTTTCTCCTTTTTTATTCCTATGTTGTTTCTCTTTCATTCGTTCTCCTTTCCAATCCTTGTTTCTTCTTTCTCCTTTTCGTTCTTCTTCAGTTCTTTCCTTCCCCTCTCTCTCTCTCTTTTTCCATTACCCTCTTCCTCCTCCTCCTCCTCCTCCTCCTCGCTATCTTCATTTATTATTCCCCCTTATACTCTCTCTCTCTCTCTCTCTCTCTCTCTCTCTCTCTCTCTCTCTCTCTCTCTCTCTCTTCCACCTGCGTCCCTTCATTTATCTTCTTTCTTCTTCGATTTTTCTCTCTCACGTATGAATGTCTCTTCCCGTTTTCTGTGGCCGCGTTTGTCTTTTTTCTTCGCTCTCTATTTCTTCACTTTTCATTTCACTTCTTGCTTCCCGTCTCGAGCGTCGGGTGTGAGTGAATTTCTTCCATTATTCTTTACTATTTGTACTTCATTTAACCTTGCATTTACACTCTCCTCCTCCTCCTCATCATCATCATCTCTCTCTCTCTCTCTCTCTCATTCCTCCTTCACCCTCGCCAGTCCTTTCTCTTTCTCCAAACCTTCCCTGCAAGTCCCCTTTCTCGTTCCCTTTCTAGTCTCCCCACTACCCCATTCAAGACCCCAGCCCTCCCCTCACCGCCCCTCGCCTCCCCTCTCCCTCGGGACCGGCGGCGGGGGAAGGTGGTGTCAAATTAATAGGAAATAACAGGGTCAATTATTACGTTAACGACGGAGGGGAATTGTTAGCCATGTGTGTGAGCGAGCTGATTCTGCCCCCTGGGACCTGCTTGGCTTGGTGGCGGTGGTGGTGGTGGTGGAAGGAGTGATGCGAAGGATGGAAGGAAGAAAGAAAGGTAAAAGGAAGGAAGGAAGGAAGGAAGGAGAGAGGGAAGGAAGGAAGGATGAAAGGATGGAAGAAAGGAGGGAAGGAAGGAAGGAAGGAAGGAAGGAAGGAAGGAAGGAAGGAAGGAAGGAAGGAAGGGAGGGAGGGAGGAAGGGAGAAAGACAAAGAAAGAAAGAAAGAAAGGAGGGAGGGAGGGGGAGGGAGGGAGAAAGAAAGAAAGAAAAAAAGAAGGAAGGAAGGAAGAAAGAAAGGAAGGAAGGGAGGGAGGGAGGGAGGGAGTGAGGGAGGGAGAGAGGGACGGATGGAGGGAGGGAAGGAAGGAAAAAGAAAAGAAAGGAAAAAAAGAAAGAAAAATTAAAAATAGATAAATGAATAAATAAATAAATAAATATAGGAGTAAATAAATAAATAGATATATCCAGAAAGAAGGAGGAGAAGAGTGACACGTAGGAAGAGGGAAGAATAAAATAATGAAGAATAATTAATTTGCAAAGGGAGGAAGAAATGGAGGAAAGATGTCGGGGGAGGAGGAGGAGGAGGAGGAGGAGGAGGAGGAGGAGGAGGAGGAGGAGGAGGAGGAAGAGGAGGAGGAGGAGGAGGAGGAGGGAAACAGAAGCTGCACCGGAAGGAAGTGACAAGTAGAAAGAAGGAAAAAAGCATGAATGAAAAATGGTAATCAGAAAGAGAGGAAGGAAAGAAAGAAGGAAAGAAGGAAGGAAGGAAGGAAGGAAGAAAATAAAGGAAGAAAAGGGAGAATGTGGAAGAAGATAATGAAAGCAGAGAATGAGGATAGGAGAGTTTGCAAGGAGGAAAGAGGAAAGGAAGGAAGGAAATTAGGGAAGAAAATAAAAATAATGAAGACTTAAATTAACACAAGAAAAAAAAAAAACAGAGAAAAACAAAAACGTGTATTTTGTTTATCATTACCGGAATTTAAGTTACCTGCAGTTTTCCTTATCTTTATCTAATTTCTCTTTTGTATTCCCTCCTGTATGAATTTTAATATCACACAGCTACCCTCTGCTCGTGTGTGTGTGTCTGTGTGTGTGTGTGTGTGTGTGTGTGTTTCGTCAGGTGGCCGGGAGTCTCAAGTGTTTGGCCCGTAGCACATCACTTGCATGGAACTCAAGAGCCTCAACCAGACCATCTCCTCCTACACCGCCTCTTCAGTAGCTTCTCTTGTTCTCTCGTCCCCACGCCGCCGCTAACAACTCACTCCTCCCTCCTTCCCTCCACTGTATTCCAAGAAGCTTCTACGCTCCATCTCCCTCCACTACTTCCATAAGGCTCTAGTTGAAGTGACACGGATATTGAAAGGTGTTTTTATGGTTCCAGTGACAGATTAAGAGGTTTACTATATCATCTATAGGAGAAACACTCTTGAAAACCCCGCTAATAATTTCTGCGGTCTTTGAAAATAGTCGTGGTGAGAAAGGATTGTTTCCGAATGTGGGCTCTTGTCTGGTATATCGTGGTTTTTAATTAAGGGTGCTTTTTTGAGGTTCTATAGTGACAGATTAACGTGCAGATTTTTTTTTATATTATCTAAAGGAGAAACACTGTTGAGAACCCTGCTCATCATCTGTGTGGCCTTTGAAAATAGTCATGGTGAAAGACGAAAAATCTTCCTTTTCTACTTCTATAGTTGTTGTTGATGGTGTTATTGCTGCTGTTTCTCTTTCTTCCTATTCATTTCTTATTTTTCTTCTTCTCGCTCCTCTTTTACCGATCCTTTTCCTTCCTTCTCACTCTCAATTTCCCCCCTCCTTCACTAATACCTATATCAGCCATTCCATAACTGAGCAGAGAGGGAAGCGAGCGAACAAGCCAGCCAGCCAGCCAGAGGACCATGGACACAGCGCTCTATCTCCAATCAAGACTTGCACTGGCTCAGGCCGTGCGTGTTTTACCAGTGTATGGGGAAGCTCGGCCTGTCAGGGCTAAGTCTGGCCTTGTCTTCTTGTTTCCCTCAGCGAGTTGTCAGCCACACAGATCGTCAGGCATCAGTCTTTCTTCGCGTAGCTAATATAAGGACGTTGTGCTTGCTCTCTCTCTCTCTCTCTCTCTCTCTCTCTCTCTCTCTCTCTCTCTCTCTCTCTCTCTCTCGTTTCTTCACTCAATTAAAACCTCATTTATCAGTTTCACCAGAAAATGAATAATTTATACAACTTTATTTCTTCGATCTTGCATTTTTATTCTTTCCTTCTCTCTCTCCTTCTCCCTTTTGATGCTCTACTTCTCTTACTACTCCTCCTTTCTTTTCCATAATCTCCCTCTTCTATTATTTTCTTACACCCACCAAAAAAACTCCTTCCTTGCTCTTTCCTATCCCTTGTTGCTTCTCATCTCTGTATAAACATCCGTCGTCTCCTCATCACTTCCTTATTTCCTCAATCTCACCTCTACTCTTCTCTCTTTTCTTCTGTTCCATGCTTCCTGTCCTTCCCATTACAATCCCTGGTCTCCTCCTCTCTTCATCTTTACCCACTCTCTCTTCTATTCATTTTCTGTACCCTTACTTCTCTCCCTATTGCCCTTTCCTATTTGTTTTCTCCCTAAATGTACCCTAGCCCAGTCTTCTTTCGTCTCTCTTACTTCTCTTTCCTCTATTCATCTCTTCATCTTTACCCTCTCTCTTCTCTTCCTTTCTCTAGTCTATACCCTCACTTCTCTCCCTCTATTCCTTAAATATACCCTATCCCAGCCTTCTTTCTTTCCTCCTTCTCTTTCCTCTCTTCTCTTTACCCTCCTCCTTCTTCCCTTCCCCTAGCGGACACCTCTCATCACTCAGTCGCCTCCTCCCCTCACTTGCTATTACCGCTTAACAATACACACTCGCCCCGCCCTTGCCAAAGTGTATTTCAGTCGGCAGGTGACACGGTAAACCAGACCACCACCTTGCCGCGTCCCTCACCTCGCCTCGCCTCGCCTCGCTTCACTTCAACTATTCTTCTTCCTTCCCTTCTTTCTTCCGTGGTGAGTCTCTGGGTTTAGTTAATACACAAGTCACTGCAGTACATTCCAAACAGTAGATTTACTTTCCCTACAGTCTTTGGTCGTGTTTGGTAAATGAGTGGTTGGTTGTCAGGTTTCGTTGTGAGGTTGTCTGTAGGTTAATCTCTTCAGTATACCAGGAAGCGTTTTCATATTCATTCTGTTTGCCATATGGTGATTTTTACAGCCTCAGAAACGTCATATGTCGGGTTTTAGAATAGTAAAGATTCTGGCCATTAATCTTTCGACCTCCATAGACCCTTCATAATGCAAATAAAGTCGTCTTATCATAATGAAAAATCAAGGTAAAGATGCGTCTCAGTATTGGAGGGGCTAAAGGATGATTGAGAGGTGAAGCAAGATGAAGTAGTAAGTCAGGCAGTGTTGATCATTAGTTAGTTGGTGCGTTGCTGACTGCAAGTGTACGGTTTATTGAGTATTTGTCACTTTGGGGTCTCACTTTTTATTGATTTATCTGATTCTTTTGGTGCTTGTTGGTGGTGCTCGTCAATAACTTCATCTACTGCTATTTGTCACTAAGCGTGTATAATCTTTCAGGAATTAGTAGTCTCCATTTCATTTCATTTTAGGTCTGTTTACGACTACCACTACTACTACTACTACTACTACTACTACTACTACCACTACTACCACTACTACTACTACTACTATTACTACTACTACTACTACTACTACTACTACTACTACTACTACTCAACTCTGCAGGAAGTAAGTCTCTATCCATCATGGTTATAAATGATGCCGATGAGAAACCTGACGATGATGACGATGATGAAAGAAAACTGTCAAAACGATTATAAAGCTACGGAAACAAGCCAATAACTCTCTCTCTCTCTCTCTCTCTCTCTCTCTGGCTTAAGAAACTGGCGAATAATGCACCGGAAAGAACACGTGGCTTCGGTAAACGTCAAGTCAATAACATCAAAAGTGAGGAGTTTCTAGAGAGGCCGCTGGAGGAGGAGGAGGAGGAGGAGGAGGAGGAGGAGGAGGAGGAGGAGGAGGAGGAGGAGGAGGAGGAGAAAGAGGAGGAGGAAGTACTACATGAGACTAAGAAGAAAAATAAAAAGTTCTATTTTGATTGACAAAATAAAAAAATAAGCAAATCTAAATACAGGAATGAAATACAAAAATAATAAGATAGAAAACCTCTCTCTCTCTCTCTCTCTCTCTCTCTGACACACACATCACTACCCAAATCACGTGGTCTTGTAATGGTCAGACAAGATAACATACAATAAAAGAGAGAGAGAAAAAAAAGATAAAAAAAAAGGAAACACAAGACCACCACCACCACCACCACCACCACCACCACCACCACCACCACACTAAGTCCCCTGTCATCGGTATCAGAGGCGGAATAGATATGAAAACACACACGCCTCAATAAAAAAAAAAAAAAAAGGAAAAAAAAAAAAGTAGAAAAAAAAAAGTATATATGAGACCAGAACTGACCGTAGCAACTCTGGCGGTGGCGGCGGTGGTGGTGGCGGCGGTGGTGGTGGCGGCGGTGGTGGTGGTGGCGGTGGTGGTAGTGGCTGGGAATCGGTGCTAATCTGTGGAACCTCTTAGCACTGACGCGGGAAATTGGCAGGGTAGATCTATTACAGTATCAGAGGAGAGGTGTGTGTGTGTGTGTGTGTGTGTGTGTGTGTGGAGGTGGCGATGGTGGTGGTGGTAGAGGAGGAAGAGGAGGAGGAGGAGGAGGAAGAGGAAAAAGAAGAGGAGGAGGAGAGAGGGGTCAGACTCAGGGCACAGCTAGGGTTGGTTGGGAAGAAAGGAGAGGAAAGCATAGAGGAGGAGGAGGAGGAGGAGGAGGAGGAGGAGGAAGATGAGTGGAAATGCAAAAAGGTGGGGAGAGGAAGAATGAGTAAAAGAAGAAGGAAAGGAAGAACAATGAGAAAAGAGGAGGAGGAGGAGGAGGAGGAGGAGGAGGAGTAGGAGCTGAAATGAAAAGAGGGATGTAAAAGGAAAGGAAAGAGAGAAGTAGGAGGAAGTGTGAGGAAAGAAGATAAAAAGAGGAGGAAAGAAGTAAAAGGAGGAATGAATGGAGGCAAATAGGTAGGTAGGTAGATAGATAGGTAGATAGATAGATAGATAGATAGATAGATAGATAGATAGAGAGAGAGAGAGAGAGAGAGAGAGAGAGAGAGAGAGAGAGAGAGAGAGAGAGAGAGAGAGAGAGAGAGAGAGAGAGAGAGAGAGAGAGAGAGAGAGAGAGAGAGAGAGAGAGAGAGAGAGAGAGAGAGAGAGAGAGGGAAGAATGAAAAAGGGGAAGAATGAAAAAGGGGAAACAATGTGTGTGTGTGTGTGTGTGTGTGTGTGTGTGTGTGTGTGTGTGTGTATCTAGCTTTTGTTGTATCATTTAAAGTTTTGGTATATAAATAATTAGAAAGACTTAGCGTTTGTAGTTGAAAGTTTTCCGAGATACTTTCACATTTTTATTATCATTTTTATTTCACTTGATTTGTGGCGAATATTGAGAGCACGAGAGAGAGAGAGAGAGAGAGAGAGAGAGAGAGAGAGAGAGAGAGAGAGAAAGATAATGGCCATTTTACACGTTTCTATTTTATTTTTATTCTCTCTCTCTCTCTCTCTCTCTCTCTCTCTCTCTCTCTCTCTCTCTCTCTCTCTCTCTCTCTCTCTCAGTACTATTGATATAATATGTTGATATAATATATGTAATTATTTGTATTGTGTAATGGTTATTATCATTACTATTATTATTATTATTTGTTACTTTTTTATTATTATTATTATTATTATTATTATTATTATTATTATTATTATTATTTGTTACTATTTATTATTACTACTAGAATTATTATTATTATTATGTTTAGTACTATTGTTATTATTGTTATTGTTACTATTATTATTATCCTTATTATTATTATTATTACTATTATTATTATTATTATTATTATTATTATTATTATTGTTATTATTATTACTATTATTTTTATTATTTTACTATTATTTTTATTTCTTTGTATTATGGGTATAACTATTATGCATGTATCTACTTTGATTGGGTTAAAGTTTATGAATTACTTAACATATAATCATGTATTCGTCTTCCACCTTAGTGTATAAATTTCATTAGTCCATAAAGAGCTTATGTTCCATGGACTATGGTCATTGTATATTATAATGTCTATAATAGTAGTCTGTCTGTATATATCAAGACCAATAAATATTAATCAATCAATCAATCTCTCTCTCTCTCTCTCTCTCTCTCTCTCTCTCTCTCTCTCTCTCTCTCTCTCTCGTGCTCTCAATATTCGCCACAAATCAAGTGAAATAAAAATGATAATAAAAATGTGAAAGTATCTCGGAAAACTTTCAACTACAAACGCTAAGTCTTTCTAATTATTTATATACCAAAACTTTAAATGATACAACAAAAGCTAGATAGACACACACACACACACACACACACACACACACACACACACACACACACACACACACACACACACACACACACACACACACATTGTTTCCCCTTTTTCATTCTTCCCTTATTTTTTTCTTTCCTCTCTCTCTCTCTCTCTCTCTCTCTCTCAAGCACATGTAATCCTCTCTCTCTCTCTCTTTTTTATCCCTCCACCTCCTCCTCATCTCTTTCCTCCCACTCTTACCCACTCACAGTTTTTCTTCCTCCTCTTACTCCTCCACCTCCACCTCAATTACACCCCATCCACTCCACACCACTTCATACTCCTGTCACTCCACCTGTCCGCTCCACATACCTGCTTACTACCACTCCACAATCCACACACAACTTACTCACCTCACCACACCTGTTAAACCTACCACCACCACACCTCCACCACCACTACTCTTCCACCTGTCCCCCCCCTCAATAACTACAATAATTGGTGCATCAGCTCGCCCAATTATCGCTGATGGCGCCATAAAGAAGAGAATGGCCCTTGGTTGATGCAGCTCCACAATAATTAATCGTCAGTGTAATTCACGCGCCGGCAACAGGTGGTGGCTTTCCGATAATTGCACAACAACGGTAAATATTATCAGGTGTGTGTGTGTGTGTGTGTGTGTGTGTGTGTGTGTGTGTGTGTGTGTGTGGAGGGGACAGTGGAAGGCGTGCTTTTTAACGCCATAATGATGATAATAGTAGTAATAGTGGTGGTTGTGGTGGTGATAATGGTAAAGATGATGATGATGATGATGATGATTGATGATTGATACTGCTCCTGCTACTACTACTAATGGTAATGGTGGTGGTGGTGGTGGTATGTATATAGTAATAGTAGCAGTAGTATTAAGTGAATGTGATAGAAAATTAGAGGAAGCGAATGAAAATGAATGAAATGGAATGAGAAGTGAATATTTAAGCAGTGGAAGTGCGTGAAGACCAATGGTGAGTAAAAAAAAAAACGCCATTATGTAAAAATGAATAAACACATGAACAGAAATGCACAACCACGAATACAAATAAATGAAGCTATATATATAAAAACAAAACAAAACAACTACAACAAAGAAACAATAAAAATAATAAAAACGAAATACAAAATAACGAAAAATGAACAATGAAACGTGAAAATAAACGAAACAAAAAAAAAAAAAAAGAAAACCAAAATATCTGAAAACTTGCAAAAAATAAATAAATAACAAATAAGAAGGAAAAGAAATAAATGAAATGAAATAAAAGACAAACCAAAGACACGACAACAAACGACTCACCTCCACACATCACGGCGGCGCCCCAACGATCAAGAAATCCCAGCTAAGAAAAACCACAGCCAAAAGTAACAGGTAAAAAAAAACACTATAAAGAAAAGAATGAGGCGAAACATTTAAGTGGCAGAGCGAGTGACTGAAGAGGAGGAGGAGGAGGAGGAGGAGGAGGAGGAGGAGGAGGAGGAGGAGGAGGAGGAGGAGGAAGAGGAGGAGGAGGATGAATAGGTTAAGTGTTGCCAGATGCCCTGAGGATGGCGGCTAAGTGGAAAATGCCATGTGAAGTGAATATACCTAAGTGGAAGCGAATTGAGAGAGAGAGAGAGAGAGAGAGAGAGAGAGAGAGAGAGAGAGAGAGAGAGAGAGAGAGAGAGAGAGAGAGAATAAGAGCCAAGAAACATACGATGAAGTAAGTGAGTAGACGTAAGTGGAGGCAATTAGAGCGAGTGGTGGCTAGAGCGAGTGAAGCAAGTCGAGACAGAGAACCTAAAACAAACAGGGAAGATGCAAGAAATGGTCAGGCCTACACGCGGCAGTCCTTGTGAAAATTACCTATTTCTACCTATTACTCCAAGATAGACAGAGAACAAAGGAGACAGACGGAGAAGAAACGGAGCACATACACAGAGAACACATAAAAGAAACAACGATCCCAAACAGTCAGACAGAAGAAAATACCCAATACTGACAGAAAATGGCTCAAAATACACATGGAAGAGGCAGAAAATAAGTAAACAGAAAAAGAGAAACCAGTAAAAGATTCCAGGGAGAGAGAAAAAAAAAACTCAAATAGATAAATGGAGTAGAATAGAGAAAAATACATTCCAGATACGCAAACGAAGTAATGAATAAAAAAAAAAAAGGTTCAAGACATCACAGAAAGATGGTCCACAGTAACAGTACCAAGCCACGGAGTAACACAGCGGACAGAAGCCACGAACAACTTGATGATAGACAGACACTGAACACGAGAGGTTAATGTGAGTGAGGAGGTGCCAGCTGAGTGCCAAAGTGCCAGAGTGGATAAGTAAGGAGATGGAAAAAGGAATAAGAGGAGGACAAACCTGCACAATACAAAGGCACTGAAGACGAGAGGCTAAAGAGACAGTGAATGCCAGCAGTGCCAAAAACAATAGAAAGTAAAGATATGGGTGCCTCTATCAAGTGGCACTGAAGAGAAAGAAGGTGGACAGAGAAGAGGAAGCAGCACAATAGATAGGCACTCACGACAAGAGGTTAAGGAAACAGAGAAAGTGCCAGCAGAGTGCCAGAGTGCCAAGAATAAGAAAACTAAAAATAAAAAGGATGCCAAAAAGAAAATGGACAGAAGTAAGGAAACAGTACAATTCATAGGCACTGAAGAGAAAAGGCTAAATAGACAGAGGAAGTGCCAGTGGAGTGACAGAGTGCCAGAAATAAGAACAAGGAGGTGTGAGATGAAGACAGGAGGCTGGGTGGTTATTTAGACAAGAGGCACTGGGGACAGGGCTAAGCGGAGCGCAGAGGGGGCTGAGAGCTGAGGGCTGAAGTGGGTCGGGGGCACGATGAGTAAGTATCTGGGGGTGGATGAGTGTCAGGGGTGAGGACCGCCGCTCATAGCCTTGACAAATGAGCTTACCTGAACTCCCGTGTTGTCAGAGGCACGAGAACCACAGCAAGCTTCCTCCACAGCCTCGACCACGCCACCCAAGCCACACCGAGCTGACATGAAAGCACTCTGCACGGAAACTCACGCAAGGGGACGCTGGATCGGGGTTTGTGGGGGGATGGAGGGGTGTGAGGGAAGTGTTTGAGGGCGAGGCAATATAGCGAGGTGGCAAGGGCGCGACGTCAAGAGTGTATTATGAAAGACAACAGCTGTGATGATGCTGGTGGGTTGAGCAGAGGTGGCCGTCCCTGTTATGACTCCTGGCTTCCCTCTTTCCCTCTCTCTCTCTCTCTCTCGCCCTCCCTCCCTGCCTGCCTGCCTGCCTGCCACCCACCACCACCTCTACCACCATCACCACCATCGCCACAGTGTCACTCATACCCACTCCCTCCCAGTTCACTTCTTCACTTGACTCTCTGACCTCCATCATCCTCATTTTCTTTTCTTAATTTTTTTTTTCTC
The DNA here is from genome assembly GCF_017591435.1 of Portunus trituberculatus. Classification (NCBI taxonomy): domain Eukaryota; kingdom Metazoa; phylum Arthropoda; class Malacostraca; order Decapoda; family Portunidae; genus Portunus; species Portunus trituberculatus. The sequence continues at coordinate 21,149,435 of NC_059304.1, forward strand.
TCTCTCCCTCCTCGTCCTTTTGTTATTTCGGTTCATCTTTCTTCCTCGCCGTCCTTTCTTGCTTTCATCTACATTTTTTTCATTCCTTTCCTTCTGTTTTTGTCTTCTATTTCATCTTATCCTTTTCCTCCTGATCCTCTTCTCTTTTCACTTAATCCTCCCTCTCTTTTTCCTCCTCCTCTTAATACCCTTTCACGTCCTCTTCTTTCTCCTCTACCACCACACCTCTTTCCGCTGCGCCTCCATCTTTCTCATCACCGTTCCCTTCATCCACATCCTCTCGCTCCTCCTTGCCTTCATCCTCCTCAGTCTTTCAGTGGGTGAGTGAGGTGGGCGGGGTGGGCTGCCGCTAACCCAGTTGACGCAGCCTCCCAGAAACCCACTGAAATCGTTAACTCTATTTAGTGAGACAACATCCTTTTAATAGATACCTTGTCTAAAGACTGCTCGGGAATTTTCGAGTTAACTGCCATTAGGGGCTGATGAGATTTTGATGAGAGTACGATTAGCGAGGGAACCGATTTAATTTTTGAGTGTTTAATGAAATGGCGTCGGACGAGGCGAGGCTACCGGCTTAATGTTTACCAGCCGGGATGGACGAGCCATTATTTCCAGCTCACACTTAGCTCAAGTTAATTAGATCCAAACCATCCCGGAACGAGGAAAAAACACTCGCAGCTTTGAATACTGGAGAGGAAAATCAGGAGTAAGAAGATCAGGGCAGCTCAGCACCGGATCACCGCGGGGCTGACGCTGCCACCCTTTGGTCGCATATTATCAATTTTACATTTGTCTAGAAGTAAATAACTTGAAATTCACTTAAGCAGCTCTCGTTGTCCTGTAAAAGTGAAGGGCCAGCTGCTCCTGTAGGGGAGGCGGAGGCACTGAGGGAGGGAGGGAGGGAAGGAGGGAGGGGTTTTAAGGGAGGCTGTGACGGGAGTCCTAGTGGCTGGTCCATGAGACGCACAGGTTTGCAGGGGTGGCGGGCTGCTGATTGAGAAGGGTTGTCAGTACACGCTCGTTGTCATCCACGGCAGCTTTGGTAGCGAGTCACGCTTTGCTGTCTTTGTATAATGGAATAGATCTTCCATTTGTGTCTTGCTGTGGTGAGGGTGAAGGTCTTGGCGTCCGTCACTGAGGAAGACTTGTACTTTTCATTAACAGAAGCTTTGGTAGCGAGCCGTGCGTTGCTGTCTTTGTTTAAACTGATAGAGTTGATCCTCGCCCTGTGTTGCTGAGAGGTGGATCAATGGAGGTCTTGGTGTCAGCAGTCATTCAAGGAAGACTCGTCGTGGTTTTCATTCACTGCAGGTTTGGTAGCGAGACACACCTTCCTATCTTTGTATTAGCTGGTGGAATTTGATATTCGTCCCGTCTCGTTGATGAGTGAATGAATGTCCTGGTGTCGATGATTACTCAGGAAGATTAGGTCACAACAGGATTAATATCGAGTCACGTATTGTTATCTTTGAATTACAGACACAAATTTGGTTTCCTGCTTTGCTGCGGAATGGATGATGAACGCAGCGTCTTTGGTTCCTCAGGAAATCTTTCAGCTCGTCCCTCTGTGGCCATCACGGTGCTGGCGGCCACGCGCGCTCCCTCACTGGTGTGTTACGATATGAAAGCAGCTCTCGTTTCCATAATTCCTCATTACTTTGGGATAATCAGGGGCGGGAGCAGCGAGGCGAGGCACGCGGCGGCACAGTCATCTTTAGTGCAGGAGACTCAAAAGCATAATTATCAGGTAAATAAACAGAGAAGCATCCTTTATATACAGTAATTAAGACCAAAGTCAGAATAATTAATATATATTTAATAACAAAACAAGGCTCGGCTCGAGGGTAAATATTAGTGTGCCTGCAACACGACCACGGCCACGGAGAGACCAGAGACGAGAGACGCGGCGCTGAGGGAGGAGACTTCAGCCTTGCAACCCAAAGCAGCGCAGCGCAACACAACACACTGAGCCTCAAAGGTAGGAAAAAGAGGAGGAGGAGAAGGAAGAAAAAAAAAAGCAACAAGAACAAGAAAAAAAGAAAGGAGAAAAGTACGTTGATGATGATGGTAACAGTGGTGATGATGGTGACGATTATGCTGTAAATAACCAATGTCTGATTTGTTGTTCAGATGTCTGAGGTTGTGTGACCCAGCGGCACCAAAGAGAAGCAATGGATAGGCGCTGTTGTGACGTCACCGCTGTGTGAACATTGTGACTGGGCAGTGTGTGTGCCTTGTTGTTGGCCAGTGCCTTTGCTGGTGGCCTCTTTCCTGGCTGCCTCTGCTCAGCTTCTCAGTCGCTGAATATGTTAGGGTGTAATTGTTTGTCTTAATTTCTTGTTTCTTAGGCAGATAAAAACGGATTACACATTTATGTATATATTTGTCATTATTGTTATCATTGTGTCTTTCGTTGAGTCAGTACGCATCCACACTTATTTATCTTATCCTTGTTGCTTGTGATGAGCGTGTCACTCAGTGTCCCGTGGAGTCACACCTTGCAGGCGTGAGGTGTGTCAACTAGGTGTGGCCGAACGACGTGTCTGGTTTCGAAAGTAGCCCCGCAGAATCCACCCCTTCAGCCTCGCACACCGATCCGCGACGTGACGTGACGTGACGCGGGGGGCGGGTAGTGAGGGTCAGTCTGCTTCACCTTGCCTTGGGGGTCAGACTCGGTGAACTGTACTACCTCTGTACAGTACCAGAGTTTATGATATACCGCATCCTTCTTCACGGTGTTGTCTTTACTTCCGAGAACACGCGAACTACAACGAAAGGGCCGAAAATGCCAAAAATAAAGACTAAAACCTTAGCAAAACATCCAGAGAAAGAGAGAGAGAGAGAGAGAGAGAGAGAGAGAGAGAGAGAGAGAGAGAGAGAGAGAGAGAAGCACCAACACCACTGCCACACAAACAAAACCAAGACAGCCACACAAACAGCCAGCACGTCACTGCTTCACTAACGAGGTAACAGCACGTGAAGCTCGAGTCCTCATCAGTGCAGGCTTATCCAATCACAGCCTTCCTCGCCAGGGTAATTAGGCGCCATCACCTGAGGAGAAGCAGGTGTGGCGAGGGGATCATCCTTCGCCACCACGACCAGATGCTTCCTCAGCCTCCTCAGCCTTATCCTATCCTCCTCCTCATCCTCCTCCTCCTCCTGCTTCTCTTGGTGATGGTGATGTATAATTCCTGTGTTGCTTTTTTTTTTGTATTTTGGTTATGTTTCCTCTTTTTCTTCTTCTTCTTGTTATTATCCTCCTCCTCTTCCTCCTCCTAACTTTTCTTCCTCCTCCTCCTTCTCCTGCTTCTCTTCGTGATGGTGATGTATAATTCTTGTGTTATTTTTATATATTTTAGTTATCTGTTTGTTGTTGTTGTTGTTGTTGTTGTTGTTGTTGTTGTTCTTCTTATTCTTTCTCCTTCTCCTTCCTTTTGTTCTGTCTTGTTACTATTTGTTTATTTTATCTGTGTCTGTCAATGCGCATCTATCAGTCTCTCTCTCTCTCTCTCTCTCTCTCTCTCTCTCTCTCTCTCTCTCTCTCTCTCTCTCTCTCTCTCTCTCTTATTTTCCTCTGTCTGTCTTTCTGTATGTGTGTATGCCTTTATTTTATTTCCTTGTTATTCATGGTGGTGGTGGTAGTGGTGGTGGTGGTGGTGGTGGTGGTGCAGCTTCATCAAGTCTGTCATCTGAGTGAGGCGCGACCACACATACCGAAGCTAATTGAACGGCAGGGAGTGTCGGGTGGCTGTGTGTGTGTGTGTGTGTGTGTGTGTGTGTGTGTGTGTGTGTGTGTGTGTGTGTCTAAAAGCGGCGATAAACTTTTATTGTCCGACATAAATTTCGTTTAAATATGCTGTAAAACAATGCTGGCGACACGAGAGAGAGAGAGAGAGAGAGAGAGAGAGAGAGAGAGAGAGGATGGTCGCTATAAAACGTATATCCACCTTTAACACTTTCATGGCTAAGCACACAACCACTTCACTCGTCCATTCCTCCTTCATAAGTACCCTACTACACACCACCACCACCACCGCCACCACCACCACCACCACCACCACCTCTTCTGATCTCCTCTCAATCACCACTGAAGAACCAAAAACAAGGGACTCATCACTGCTTTTCTCACTCAAGCTCTTCTTCTTCCTCATCCTCCTCGTCCTCCTTCGCCTCCTCCTCCTCTACCTTTCTCCCCTTTTTCTTCCCTCCCACGATCTGTGTCCTCACCAGCCACGGAGACACAAAGGCCATTAGGAAAAAGAAAAGCTCCCCACTGATTTTCTCACTCAAACGCTTCTTTTCCTCCTCCTCGTCCTCCTCCTGCTTCTCTTTCCTCCTCCTACACTTTTCTTTCTCCTTACGACTCTGCACGTTACTGAAGAACCAATAACTACATGCCTTCTATGCTTTTATTTCCCCAAAACTGCTACTTCTCCTATTTTTCTCCTCTGCCTCGTCCTCCTCCCATTGTTTCTTTCACCTCCTAGAAAACATTACTTTTACTTACTAAAGAACCATTGACAACATGCTCTTCTATGCTTCTTCTTCTTCTCTTGCTTCTCCTCTACCTCGTCCTCCTACTCCTTACTTACTGAAGAACACAAAATTACATGTTTCTCTCTGCTTTTTATCTCCCAAACGCTTCTTCTTCTTCTTCTTCTTCTTCTTTTTCTGCTTCTCTTCTGCCTTGTCCTTCTATCACTGCTTCACTACTTCACTGCTTCACTGCTTCTACTTACTGAGGAACCAAAGACCACTTGTTTCTCTATAATTTCCTCCTTCAAACCTGCCACTACTCAGACCACATGTTCCTCTGTGTTCTAAATCTCTCTTTGTGTAGTATTTTGAAACCTTTCGCTGTCTGCCTGCACCACTTTCCAGAGACTCTAATGGAGGTTAGAGGAGATTTTGAAGCGTGTTTTTATGAGTGTAGTGATAAATTTGCAAGTATTCGGTGTAATCAGCGGAGGTATTCTCAAACACTTGGCTTCTCATTCCCGCAAACTTCATCAAATTTTAACAGAAGCTCCATGGGTGATTCAGGAGGGGCTTCAAGTGGCACTGAGGAGAGGAATCAACACAATAGAAAGGCACTCATGGCAAGATGTTAAGGAGACAGAGAAAGTGCCAGCAGAGTGCTAGAGTGCCAAAAATAAGAAAACCAAATATAAAAATAGAGATGCCCAACAGAAAGTGGATAGAAACAAGGAAACAGTACAATTCATAGGCACTGAAGAGAAAAAAGTCAAGTAGACAGAGAAAGTGGCAGAAATAACGCTAGCGCTATAGTGGTAAAAAACAGAAGTGAGAAACCGATTAATCTCTCTGTGGTCAAAATAGTCACAATGAGAGAATAGTGAGTTTAAGATGTGTATTTTAAAACGCTTTGCTCTCTCTCTCTCTCTCTCTCTCTCTCTCTCTCTCTCTCTATCACGACAATCTTCAAAGGCCACAGAGATGAGAAAATATGTTCCCAAGAGTATTTCTCCTGTAAATTAAATAGAAACCTTGTTAATCTGTCCCTAGAACCGTAAAAATAGCATTAAAAACTTGTGCAACTTCCATTACAGTTCTTGAAAGTATAGTCAGGTTTTTTAATAGTCATGTAGCGACGTAGAAGTGTCTGAGAATATGATAAAGAGATGGAAAAGAAAATAACAGAACGCGGGTCTTTTTAGTTCCGGAAAAAGCTTCACTCTCCAGACAGTATAGGTAACTCAGATCACCTTGTCTTTGTTACGGGTTTGGGTTTTGTGGTGGGCGTGTGGGTGACAGAGAGTGGCAAGCAGGTGTGAGGAACTTTGCTGATCGTTGCTCGGAAATGTTCTTTGTACTGCTTTAACACCACTAGTACAAGGGCGCGTTTTCATATTCATCCTGCTTACTATTTGGCGACTTTATACAACTTCAGAAACTTATGTGAGGATGAAAATAGTGAAGACTGGCCATTAATCCTCGTGATAAAAACGCGTTCCAGTACTGAAGGGGTTAAGTAATGGGAATACGCGGGAGCTGTTTGTAATTCAGCTTTCCTTTAGTCAGCCTCCTTGCCACGGATAAAAAGAACAAAATAAGTGAAAATTTACAAACCTTGGACGAAAAATGAGAAAAGTGAATGAGGAAAGCGAGAATAAAGAAGAAAAAGAAAAAAAAAGGAAACGTGCCCGAAGGATTAACGATTAAGTAAAAGACAAATAATGATAAGAAAAAAAAACTCATACACTTTTTTTTCTTTCTTTTCCTTGTCTCCTTGTAGTGAACGATGTGGTAATAATGGGACAAAGTGACTCCTTGTTTCCCTGTCGTGTGTTGCGCAGAATGTTAAGTACAGTTTTTCCTCCGTCTTGTTGAGTGTTGTTAGTGAGGTGGCGGTGGTGGTGGTGGTGGTCTGGAGGGGTGGTGGGGTGGGAGGTGGTGGCCTGGAGGGGATGGGGAGGGGTTTTGGGGGGGTAGCATTGTCTCCCGCAGCAGGGGAAGAAAAATTTGGCTCTGTTCTCCCTTTCTCCCGTCAAGACACGAGGGGGTGGGAGGAAGAAAGAAGAGTAGGAGGAGGAGGAGGAGGAGGAGGAGGAGGAGGAGGAGGAGGAGGAGGAGGAGGAGGAGGAGGAACAGGAGGAGGAGAAGGAGGAAGGAGGGACGGGGACTTCTCGGCAAGACTTATTAATCACATCGCGCCAAATTACGCGTCAGCAAACGTCAACAAATGCGTCACAGGTCTATAAATTGAAGAGATAAGGGAA
>NC_059304.1:21161174-21166174 GCF_017591435.1 Portunus trituberculatus
TTCCTTCCTTCACTCATTTCCTCCATTCTTCTTTCATTTTCTTTCTTCTTCCTTTCCTCTTTCCTTCTCCTCTCCATCCTTCCCTCCCTCTAATTTTTCTTCTCTTCACCTTCCCTTCTTTCATTTCACTACATCTTCAGTACTCACCCTCACCCTCTCCCTCTCCCTCTCTCTCTCTCTCTCTCTCCCGCGCCAGATGTCAGCAAGTAGCAATGGCGCTGCTAATAAGACCAGCAGAGGAGCGTTTCTCGGGACGCTCTCTTAATTTGTCAGGAGCGTCGTGAGAAAAAAGGAGAACGAGGAGGGGGAGTGAGTGAGAGCCGTGGACGGAGGCAGGGAGGGAGGGAGGGAGGGAGGATTGAGAGAAGGCGAGCAGGGAGAGAGGGAGAGAGGAGAGAGAGAGAGAAGAGAGAGAGGAGAGAGAGGAGGAGAGGAGAGAGAGAGAGAGAGAGAGAGAGAGAGAGAGAGAGAGAGAGAGAGAGAGAGAGAGAGAGAGAGAGACTATTACTCGTCGTTGCTCTCTCTCTCTCTCTCTCTCTCTCTCTCTCTCTCTCTCTCTCTCTCTCTCTCTCTCTCTCTCTCTCTCTCTCTCTCTCTCTCTCTCTCTCTCTCTCTGTCTATCTGTCTGTCTGGCTCAAACCTTCTCCACAGCCCCTCACCCTTGCCACTGTCTCTACCTCCCTTCTCTCTCTCTCTCTCTCTCTCTCTCTCTCTCTCTCTCTCTCTCTCTCTCTCTCTCTTTCTCTCATTCCTTTTCCTCTACCCCACACCAACCAGCCAGCCACTCAGCCAGTCAGCCAGCCAGCCAGCCAGCCAGCCAGCCAGCCAGTGAGGTAGTGCCCGGGCGACGCTGTAAGGTATAGAGCCCCCAAAAAACACACCTCTTGGCACAGCGCTCGCTACCTCATCAAGTGCGTAATGAGACAAGATCGCTTGACTAATTGCTTCATAAATCACAGGGCACACCTTTGAAGAAGTGAAGCAGGAGGCCGCATTTCTTTCCCCTCCCTTCCCGTCCCCTTCCCTTTCCCCTTCCCCCTCGGTGTCTCCTCTTTCTGGGTAGCGTTGATCTTGAGGGGAAGTAATTGAGTCGTTAAAGACGCCTTATAATGACTTGCGGTTCTCGGGGAGGGGAGATGGCAGTGGTGGTGGTGGTGGTATGGTAAAGGAGGAGGAGAAGAAGGGGACACTGATGAAAGAAGTGACTGGGTAATTAAGATGATGCTGAAGGAGGAGGAGGAGGAGGAGGAGGAGGAGGAGGAGGAGGAGGAGGAGAAAGTTAGCAGTAAAGAGGAGGTATACGAGTGGGGGGAGGAAGAGGACAGTGGTGAAGGAAGAAAAAAAAAGGTAATTAAGGTTATGCTGAAGAAGGGGAAGACGATGGTGGAGGAGGAAGAGGAGGAGGAGGAGACGAGGACGAAAGGGAAGTTAACATAAAAGAGGAGGTGTACAAATCGAGGTGCACGGGAAGAAGGGAACACTGAAGGAGTCGTAGACGAAGGCAGGGTGGGGAGAGTATGGTGGACACGGTGGGTGGGGGGAGGAGTAGTGGAGGGGCGAGGCGTGGAGGGGAGAGGGAGTGGTGTAAAAGAAGACGCGTGCAAAGGGTTCAGCAGCGTTAAGGAGATAAAACGTTGAAGTAAAAGAGATTTGCTCGTGTAGTAAAACCATTTAATATGCAGTGGTGAAATGATATTGGAAACTAAACACTCCTGAATGTCATCGTCTCTCTCTTTCTCTCTCTCTCTCTCTCTCTCTCTCTCTCTCTCTCTCTCTCTCTCTCTCTCTCATCACACACCTTGCCAAACGCTCGTCCTCCCTTGTCAAGCCTCACACGAGAACATCTGTCTATTTGTTAGGTAACGTTTTCAAGACCACCTCTCTCTCTCTCTCTCTCTCTCTCTCTCTCTCGTCCTCCGACTATCAATTTCATGGCAGTTTTAACTCAAATTCTGGCCGCAGCGCCGTCCCGTCTCGCTCAACTGGCGAAGTTTGTCCATCAGCCTGGGCGGTGTTCGCGGCGTGCCCCGGGCGGTGGTGCGCGTCGCGGCGGGACGTGGACGAGTGTGTGTGGCGAGCTTTGTTGGTCGTTAACTTGGATGAACCTTGTGTTTGCTGCCGACCACGCGTACTGAGGTTTGTTTGGCCAGTGGCTGCGTGTGTGTATGTCTCTTTCTTTGTGTGTGTGTGTGTGTGTGTGTGTGTGTATGCTTCTCTTTCTCTGTGTGCGTGTAGTCGCCCTGACTCCCCTTCTCCCGGCGTGTTCCCTGCAGGTCACAGGGATTTAGTGGCCGGCGAGCCCCACCAGAGCCTCCGGAGCCCGCAAGGTTGGAACATTTTAGTATAAGCCACTTGTCGGCCAGACGCCTCACGCTAATCCCGGCTCGTTCCACCGCCGGCTCCAGGATGTAAAATTAACACGCCCATGGAGCCCCGCCGTGTGTGTGTGTGTGTGTGTGTGTGTGTGTTAGGCGCGGCGGTTCATAATGCAATATTAAAAACTGGTGATTTAGTCATAAGAGCTGGATTTTTGCTCTTTTTATTATTAGTTTCTCTTATTTTTCAGCGTGGGCGGCAGTTGGGAGTTTTAAAGACAGAAAGCGAGGTGAGGGAGGGAGGGAGGGAGGATGGGAGAGATGGAGGGAGGAGGAGGAAGTTCTCGCCCACCGGAGTGAATAACTTGCAGTGTTTCACCAGAAGAGCCGTGAATGTTTGATCTGAGCGCCATAAATATTCGATGTGCGTTCGTTGTGTCCCGCGTGAGCAGCGACCTCCCCCATTATTTACGATTCTTTTCACTCCAGCTTGTTGGCATCAGAGAGGGTTCAGGGAGGGGTGGGGCGGGTAGGGGCTGAGAGTGACGGCACGCAGGCCACTCACCACCAACACTCACCATCTCAGGGGCGTGTGGTGCTGGTGAAATGAAAGGGGCAAGGGAGGCAAGTCTGTGGTGCCTCGCTTATAACACTGGGAAAGACTGGGGCTGAGGGGACTTACTGGGAGTATTACGAGTAGTAGAGCGTGACCAGCCAGCCCAGCCACAGCCACAGCCCCAGCACCAGCACCAGCACCAGCCCAGCCCAGTACAGGCCAGGCCGCGGGACACAGGCACAAGCAGGTTGGTGAGGCGGAACAATTTGCACGTCCAGCATTCCAATTATAAAGGGCGGGTGTTGCAAAGAGCGGCACACGTGTCTCGTATTTTTAGGGCATTCCAGTGAGCCATTAGGAGACGTTAAGGCCGGAAAATTAATGGCGAATAATTATCAGCAATATTTACAGCAAGGTCTGACGTGACGCTAATTTTGGTGCAGGGAGGCAGGGAGTGGACGGGAGGGTTCCGCCGCCTACTCTCTTGTCTGACCCCTACAACTCCCCTCCACTGCGTTCCCCTGCCTCCTCCATCCCCTGTCCCCTTCACCTACTCCCCTATCTGACCCCTATTCCCTTCACCTACTTCCCTGTCTGATCCCTGCACCCCTTTGCTTCCCCTGCCTTCTCCATCCCTTGTCTCTTTCACCTACTCCCCTGTCTGACTGCCATCCCTCTCCCCTTGCCTTTCCTTGCCTCCTCCATCCCCTGTCTCCTTCATCCTTGCTCCTATCTATCCCTGCTACCGCCATCTCCCTGTCCCTCCCATCCCTTGTCTCGTCCATTCCTTGCACCCAACCATTCCCTGTCTCCCCTGCAACGATCCCCTGCAACGCCCTCAACACGGGGTGGACTCAGCCGCCACTGGGGATTATAATGCTATCCACGGTCTGTGTTTAATTCACATATCTTTCCTTTCTTCAACGACGCCATAATTGTGACTTCTGTTAATGCACACAAAATAACCAATCTATTAATTAGTAAGTTTATCGGTTCTATTTTTTTGCCGTAAGCTATGTAGTGTTTTACTTTGAGTTTCGTTTGATGGCCACGCTCGGCTTCCTTCATGCATAGAAAACTTGAAAATATGATCAGTTAATTCTCACCTGTCTTTACGCATCAGAAATATTATACACATGATAAAATGGACGAGTTAAAGAAATTAATAAGATAAATTACAGACATACAAACTAAAAGATAGGCAGACAAACGTATGACAAACACTAACCGCAATGTAAAAAGAGACAGTGTTAGTCAGACGCCTTCCTTTCCCATGGCGGTGAGGGCACGGCCGCCGCCGCCACATCACACTGAACACCACACCATGAGATGTCTCTGCCCGCACTACGACTGCTTGCAAAACACTCTAGTTCAAGTTACACTGTCTTTCAAGGATTTATTTATTCATTTATTTATCTTTAATTGTTGTAGTGACAGATTAACAACATTCTCACTCAATGAATAGGATAAACTCTTGAAAACCAAGCCAATCATATCTATGAAAATATTCATGGTAAGAAAACAAACCATTTCAGATACTAGGCCATGGGACGGCGCGGCGGCCACACTGTCACACTGCACGGCGGGAACGGCGACGCTCGGGACTCAGGCATGCAATATTGGTGGTGAGCTAAGTAAACTTCTCTCCCTCCCGCTGCGCACCACCTTCCCTCCACCACGAGTACTCTGATCTGGTGGTGGTCTTGTAAACTCTGACAATTATCATGCTTTGGTTTACGTGATTTTTTGCTCCGTAACCAAAGATACACAAAAAGGAAATGAAAAACGATATTAGCCCCTTCAGTATCATGACGCGTCCCAATTTTCATTCTGTTTACTATATGGTGATTTTATACAGCTTCAGAAACTTATGTGGGGAAATTAAAATGGTGAAGACTGTGGCCATTAAGCTTCTGACCTCCACAGCCCCTTCCTAATGTCAATAAAATGGTCTAATCGTACACAAATCTCAAGGTAAAAATGTGTCCCAGTATTGAAGGGGTTAAAGGGAAGAATACAACCAAATCATTCACAATTTCGTTTTGAGAAGCATTTTTTTTTTTCGTATTTCATTTGACATCTTACAAAATCTGACAATTATCGTACTTCGGTTTAGTTTCTTCGTGACA